>NW_017671457.1:137659-146048 GCF_001879085.1 Nicotiana attenuata | reverse complement strand
CTAGGTTCCCGTCGGTCTCACGAGTCATGAGCAAGTCTAGTAGAGTCTCGCGGATCGGTACGGAGACGTCTGTACTTATCCTCGGGAGGCTGCAGGACTGTTAGGAGTACTTCCCTTCTTGATTTCCTTATCGTGCGGTTCGATTCCTTTGAGGCTTATGCCTTTGATTCCTTTCCACTCAATCTTACGCGACGCGAGCTTGTTATTAATCGAAATTGAAGGATTGTAATGGCACTAAAATGTGGTGCGGGATGATTTTTCCCGGTATAGTTGATTGGACTATTATAGTCGCATTATGGAGGGATATTATATTGTTTCAGCTCAGTAACAGAACTTCTAAGAGCTTTGAGGCTAGGCACTGGTTGCCATAATGCTTATGAGTTTTTATTCTGCGGTATTGTTGTGATGGTGGGACGTTTGCCCACATGTCGGGCAGTGAATGAATTGAAGGGAGGTTTACTCAGTGTGTAATCAAGGGATTCAGTATTTTATTCCCGGCAGGGGAAAGTCAAACGAACGAAGGATTGTCAGAAGTGGACTGGTGGAAGTAATGAAACGTGGTAATTGCAAGCGTGGTGGAGTTCTCCTCTACATTGGGGTGCTGTTGTCCTAATTGGGTGTTCTAAGTTTGTCGGTGTTGTAATCTGCTACAATCCGCCTTTATGGCAGGATATTGTGAAATAATATTGGAGTTACAACTGTCAAATATCGCATGATGCGGTGGTTTAAGATCGAATCAGAATTTCTAATGTTGCTGGCTCGATAAAGATGACCTTTGGAAGGTTTAAAGTTAGTAGCAATGGTGGGTTCAAGTGCCACGAAGATAGATTTTATTTAGGGCAACAATTGAGCAGCAAGTTAAATGTTCATATTTATTAGGAAATTATTTCATTAATTAAAAAATATTTTCTCTAAATAATCAAATCAGTTTGTTCTTGATTTTTTCCATGACAATCTTGGTAATACGTGTTTAATTTTCCAGTTAAATGTTCTTATATTGGTTCCCTATATAGTTGGCAACTTAATTTATTTGTAGGAAAATTTATCATGTTATGCTATCAAGGCCACGAACATTCATTCCATAGGCGTACTTACATTATTTCCTATTGCGTTGTTCAAGGAATTCACGTTTCTTAGTTCATTAACCCAATTCAAAGTTGTACAATGGCATATATAATCAAGCTCATCGATTTTGGGAGTTGTTAAAATACAATGTCATTTGTTTTAGGATAAAGTTAATCACTCATAATTCTTTTTCTTAATAATATAAGACGCTAGGCAATTAGTAGGCACGCTTTAATCTTTTTTATTCACGGAATCGCTCGCGTAGCGTGATATTCAACATTCAATAAACTAATTCAATAATCTCATACCATGCCCATTAGTTTTAGTTAATTCTTAAACTAGTTAATCTTTTGTTAAAATCGCGGATTCGCTCGCATAGCGCGATAATTGACTTTTTAATAAATTTCAAAACTAATTTCTTTGAATGTAGTAATTTCCCCCAAAAGTAATGATGTACTAATAATACTCGTCATGACTGCGAATTCGCGTGCGTAGCGCGGTTATGACAAAACTCAAATAAAATTCATCTCGGTCGCACATTTGCTTGCGTGGTGCTGTTAGGACAATTTTATTCAAATCTTTCTATAATAATTATAATAATAAAAACGGATATAGGTAAAACATGAAAACCAAATAAAATTATAGTTTTGTCCAAATTAATTCAAGCCAAGTTTTAAGTCAATAAAGCGACCGTGCTAGAATGCCTTGCACCTTCCCCCCGGTCAACAGAATTCTTTACCCGAACTTTGTTTTTGCGGACCGATAAAAATAGAGTCAAACCTTCCTTTGACTAGGGATTCGAATAAAAGGTGACTTGGAACATCGAAAAATCAGTTCCAAGTGGCGACTCTGTAAACAAAATAATCCCTATTCAAGTTTGTCACTTTAATTGGAAAAACTCTTTAACCCACCCACAATCCATAACATACATATCTTTCGGGGGTAGAAAAAGGGGTGTGACAGCTCTGGCGACTCTGCTGGGGACAACCAGAATTCGAGCTTGTACATGTTGACTTTTATTTGGCTTTATTAATTTTATATATACTGTGATTTATTTGGGCATAATGTGCTACTTGTTTGCTTTTTACCGCTTTGATATTGTTGAACTGTACATATAAACTATCTTCTCACGCACCCCCTATCCAATATGAAGAAAAAGCCGATTGAAAGCTTCAGGGAGTATGCCGTCAGGTGGAGAGAGCAAGCATCCAGAGTTAAACCACCCATGGATGACCATGAGTTAATCACTGTCTTCCTTCTGGCTCAGGATCCTGATTATTTTCAAAATATGATGGCTGCAATGGGCAGACCTTTTGCTGATGCAATCACGATAGGAGAAATGGTCGAGAACGGCCTCAATACTGGCCGAATTATAAGTCAAGCGGCTCTCAAAGCAGCCATCAAAGAAATCCGGAATAGGCCGAATAGATGTGTTAACCAAAAGAAGAAAGATGAGGAGGCCATGATGGCATCACGGGCAAAAAGAGGCCAAAAAGGAGCATCTCAACCCCCGGATCCACGATACTCAATTGCTCCACAGTATGCAACTCAGTCTTTTGCCAAACCATCCAATTGCCAACATATGCAGGCCCCAACTCTGACATACCTTCATCCGCGACATCAGAACTCTCAATCACTCTACAACGCTCGTCCAAAACAAGAGTATGAAAGGGAACATAAGCGGAGGGACAATTTCACGCCAATCGTAGAATCCTACACAAGTTTGTTTGAAAGGTTGAAACGTTGTGGCATGATTGAGCCGCTTCAAGGGTATGTTCCCGATCCATATGCAAAAGGTTTTGACCCTGCTGTACGGTGCATGTACCATTCTAATGTCCAGGGACATAGCATTGAGGGTTGTCAGGCTTTGAAAAAGGAAATAGAAAAGATGATTCAAGAAGGAATGATCGTGGTCCAAGATAATGGCACCCTAAACATCATGACCAAGCACGCATTGTTCGGATGATTTACAACGATAAAGAATATGGGGACGGTTTGATGGAAAATGTCAAGAACCTGTCCACTGAATGCAAGGCAATCAAAATTACATCTCCTAATCCGAACCATCAATCCAAGGAGACGCACTTCCTGTAACGACCCGACCGGTCGTTTTGAGCCCTAGCGCGTCGTTCAGTAGTCTGAGGCCATGAGTAGCTTCATTTCAGGTATTGTGACTTGTTCGCAGGGTAAGAATTTAAATTCAGGAAGATCGGAGTTAAATTTAAATGAAAATTCTCATTTGAGAAGCTTAAAGTTGAAAGAATGAACTAGGATTGGATTTTTGAGTAAAGGACCTCGGAATCAGGATCTGAAGGTTCCAGCAGGTTCGTATGATGATTTCGGACTTGGGCGTATGCCCGATTCGGGTTTTGGATAACCCGGGAGCGTTTTGGCGCCTATTGAGGAAGTTAGCATTTTAGAAGAAATTTCATAAGTTTGGCTTGAAGAGCATTTCAGTGTTATCGATGTCCGTTTGGGATTCCGAGACTGTGAATAGCTCCGTATGGTGATTCTGGAGTTGGGGGCGCGATCGGAAGTGAATTCGGAGGTCCGTAGGTCATTTTGGAGCCATTTGGCTAAAGATAGAATTTGAAGGTTTTTGAGAAGTTTGACCGGAGGTTGACTTTTTGATATCGGGGTCGGAATCCGATTCCGGAAGTTGGAGTAGGTCCTTAACGTCAAATGTGACTTGTGTGCAAAATTTGAGGTCAACCGGACGTGATTTGATAGGTTTCGGCATCGGATGTGAAAGTTAGAAATTTCAAGTTCATAAAGATGACTTTTGGCACGATTCGTGATTTCAACGTTGCTTGATGTGATTTGAAGCCTCGACTAAGTCCATGATATGTCTCCAGACTTGTTGGCACGTTCGAACGGGGTCCCGAGGGGCTCGGGTGAGTTTCGGGGTGGTTTCGGACTATTTCTAGGCCATTTATAACTGCTGGTTTTTTGCTACAGCAGTGGTATATGCGATCGCGGGGAATTGGTCGCGATCGCGGTGAGTAAAATGTGAGACACGGGCCAGTGAATCGCGATCGCGTAGAGTAAATATTCTGCTGCACTGACTCGACTTCGAAGGCTCATATCTCACAATCTATAAGGAATTTTGAGATGATATAAACATGAAAGTTGTAGCCCTTTGTGTCTAGTTTCTATAAAAGTAAACAATTCATGATTTGGATTTGTGTACAAAAAGTTATGGCTGTTACACTACAGGGTGTTCGGGAAGATGATGAAGAAAGTTGCGTTACACATGGGCTGACTTTGACAGATTATATCTTGAAATCTATAAGGAAATGATAAATTACCAACACATGAAAGTAGTTGATATTTGAGTCTAGTTTTCAGAACATTAAACCATTTGTCATTTGGAGTTGTGTGCAAAGAGTTATGACTATTCTACTAGAGGCTGTCCGGAAGGCTGGGAAATTGTTCTCCGCGATCGCGAATCTCTTTCCGCGATCGCGAAGAGTAAATTTTGGGGTGGAAAAATTGTTCTCCGCGATCGCGGAGCATTTTACGTGATCGCGATGAGTAAATACCTGGCAGAATGGTATTTTAGCGGGTTTAACTCATTTTTCTTCATTTCTTCAAAGCATGGACGATTTTTTGGAGAGCTTCAAGAAGGGATTTAGTCATCTATGTTAAGGTAAGTTACTCCTACTCACTTCCAAGTTAAATACAAGATTATATCATGGAATTAGACATGAAAATTGTGGTAAAATTGGGATTTTTGGAAGAAAACCTAGAAACTTGATAAATTGGATTTTATCACGAATTTGAGCATGGAATTAGGAGTAAATTATATATTTGAGCTAGTGAAGCTATGGGTAGAGTATATCTTCGAGAAATTTAGGAATCCGGGCACGTGGGCCCGAGGGCGTTTTGGTCAACTTTTCGTTCGGGGTTAAGAATTGTTACAAATTGGGTTGTAAAGTTTAATTGAACATATATTAATGGTTTTGTATAATCATTGGCTAGTTTTGGAGCATTTTACGTTGGTGCAAGTCTTCGGAAGAATGTAGAATGCCGGTTATGAGTCTTCGGAGCGAGGTGAGTCTCCTTTCTAATCTTGTGAGGGGGAATTTACCCCATAGGTGAGTTAAATTGGTTATGTGCTCCTATTTGTGGGGGCTACGTACGCACGAGGTGACGAGAGTCCGTGCGTAGCTACTATTATGCTATTGTTCGGGTAGTCTAGGACCCAAAAAAAAGCATGTTATACTTGGATTAACTGTGAACCCATTGATAGTTTGAATTGTTTAAATCACCTTGAATTGGTAAAGGAATTTAAAAAAGAGATTTAATATTAATTTTCCCTGAAATGTTAAAAAGAGAAATTTGTCTATTTGGATGATTATCCTCGATAAACTCTTAGTTTCCTACTTGAGCAAGTACTTTATGTGTGCCTGCGTCGCATAGACGATTCGCGAGCAGGATATGTGTTTATTAACGGGCCGAACGCCTCGGTGAGAATAGATGCATCTATGGTTCGTGCCGCTCGACCCTCGGCAGTGCACAGTTTACATTCCTGTTGGAGCGGGCCGTCGCCTCGGTGTGATTTGCGCATGTTTATCTGTTGTTTGAAAATTGTAAATGTGCAATTGGCCCTACGTGGCTTGATATAAACTGATAAGATAATAAAGAATAAACCTTGGAGGCCCTTGATTTGTTGTTGAAGGTGTTTACCTGTTTTATGGCTTCACAATTAGAACTTCTATATAAATCCATGATTATCCTCGCACTTATAGAATATTGTTAATTGACCTCTAGTGAGTGTCGAAGTTGGCCATCCCGTCTCTACCCCTTCGGGATTAGGCGGGATACTCACTGAGTACACGTTGATTACGTACTCATACTACACTTCTGTGCATTTTTGTTGCACATGTATATATACCTCTAGCAGCCTATTGGGCGTAGCAGCACGGATGACGCTGGGACTAGGTGAGCTGCATCATTCGAGGCGACCGCAGCTAGGGTAGTCCATTCCAGTGTACTGTATTTACTTTCCGTCCACTGTATTCCGGACGGATGTTGTATTTTATTTCTCTTATCAGTAGTTGCTCATGTACTTGTGACACCGGGTTTCTGGGATGGTTTTCAACGGATTTTTACTAATTGTTATTATTTAAATTTGAATTCAAGTAGTGAACTTTTATTTATGAAAATGGAAGGAAAAACCTTAGATTTTCAAAAGTATTAAAAGAGGAATTAATTGATAAGTTAGTTGGCTGGTCTGACAGAGGTGTCCGGCGCCACCACGACCCTTAGTGGATTTTGGGTCATGACAACATGGTATCAGAGCACTAGGTTCCCGTCGGTCTCACGAGTCATGAGCAAGTCTAGTAGAGTCTCGCGGATCGGTACGGAGACGTCTGTACTTATCCTCGGGAGGCTGCAGGACTGTTAGGAGTACTTCCCTTCTTGATTTCCTTATCGTGCGGTTCGATTCCTTTGAGGCTTATGCCTTTGATTCCTTTCCACTCAATCTTACGCGACGCGAGCGCTTGTTATAAATCGAAATTGAAGGATTGTAATGGCACTACAAATGTGGTGCGGGATGATTTTTCCCGGTATAGTTGATTGGACTATTATAGTCGCATTATGGAGGGATATTATATTGTTTCAGCTCAGTAACAGAACTTCTAAGAGCCTTGAGGCTAGGCACAGGTTGCCATAATGCTTATGAGTTTTTATTCCGCGGTATTGTTGTGATGGTGGGACGTTTGCCCACGTGTCGGGCAGTGAATGAATTGAAGGGAGGTTTACTCAGTGTGTAATCAAGGGATTCAGTATTTTATTCCCGGCAGGGGAAAGTCAAACGAACGAAGGATGGTCAGAAGTGGACTGGTGGAAGTAATGAAACGTGGTAATTGCAAGCGTGGTGGAGTTCTCCTCTACATTGGGGTGTTGTTGTCCTAATTGGACGTTCTAAGTTTGTCGGTGTTATAATCTGCTACAATCCGCCTTTATGGCAGGATATTGTGAAATAATATTGGAGTTACAACTGTCAGATATCGCATGATGCGGTGGTTTAAGATCGAATCAGAATTTCTAATGTTGCCGGCTCGATAAAGATGACCTTTGGAAAGGTTTAAAGTTAGTAGCAATGGTGGGTTCAAGTGCCACGAAGATAGATTTTATTTAGGGCAACAATTGAGCAGCAAGGTATGAGGTAGGACATGTGGGAAGTGCTAGGCGGTGTTTAAAATTTCTAGAAGGCCAAGTATGAGGAGCAAGGTCGAGTAACCGATTAAGGAGATGAGTTCTGCCAAAGTGGGAGAGTGGCGAGGGTTGCATATGGGCTTGGTAGTAGGATGACTACGCGCCTTAAAGAGAGTTTGGATCGAATTGGGGATTTTAATGATTGGTGATTGAAGCCTGCGGGTATGATGTGAAGTATGGGCTATTATGCGGTAGAAGATTGATATGGCGGAAAGGAGCTGCTTGAAATGGAGGAGGGTGCAGCATAACCCTGAATTTGGAAGGATGCTGCCGCGTATTTAATTGATGTCCGCGAGGGGTGAATGGACTTGTGCAACTGGAAGGTGAGCTCGAACTCAGGATGGGCTATTGGTGTCATAGTGAATGTACCCCGTGCAGCGGCGTGGGAAGATGTCGGGAGGTGATTCCCCTAGGTGGGTTATTCCCCGTGAGCAGATTAGCGGTCGCATGGTTGGCGAAGCTTCTGCAAGGAATTATATTGGTTGTTCAACAAAGAGATCGGTCGTGCGAATGTGGATGATGACTCAGAATATGAAAGATGGGGATTTACAGGAAGATCCCGAGAGATTTTGATAATTGGTGGCGCGAGGTTAAGTCTATAAGAGGTAAAAAGGCCGGGCGAACTCAAGAATGGTGAAATAATGGCTTCAAGCTAAGTGGGAGAGTCCCACCGCTTATGATTGGGCTGTATGATTAACTACTTGCGTGATTTCTGGTTATTAGCATATTGATGGATTAATCCAGCTATGAGAAAAGACCATAAGTAGTAAATTGAGCGGAGGAATTATTAAGGATGTGCTATGGTTAGCCTTCTTGGCTCATGTTCGGACTTGAAAAAAGATTCAGAATTTATGCCTTGTATAGAAACGGGTTTAAAGGAGAGTGGTTCTGCCAGGTGCTTCGTTGAGAGGGTATTAATGTGCTAGAAGATTCATGGAGTCGATTATATTCGGGACCAAGTCAGAGCGGGTGGCTCTCAGTAACGGTCCTAGTGAATTCAAGAGGTAAAGTGTGGTGCCTAATGATGTCGAGCTTGTAGGTACAATTAAGAATCAAGCTTTGTAGCAGTTTACGAGAAGAGGCACAGAATGTTCCGGGA
>NW_017671457.1:127761-129746 GCF_001879085.1 Nicotiana attenuata | reverse complement strand
AAAATTGGGATTTTTGGAAGAAAACCTAGAAACTTGATAAATTGGATTTTATCACGAATTTGAGCATGGAATTAGGAGTAAATTATATATTGAGCTAGTGAAGCTATGGGTAGAGTATATCTTCGAGAAATTTTGGAATCCGGGCACGTGGGCCCGAGGGCGTTTTGGTCAACTTTTCGTTCGGGGTTAAGAATTGTTACAAATTGGGTTGTAAAGTTTAATTGAACATGTATTAATGGTTTTGTATAATCATTGGCTAGTTTTGGAGCATTTTACGTTGGTGCAAGTCTTCGGAAGAATGTAGAATGCCGGTTATGAGTCTTCGGAGCGAGGTGAGTCTCCTTTCTAATCTTGTGAGGGGGAATTTACCCCATAGGTGAGTTAAATTGGTTATGTGCTCCTATTTGTGGGGGCTACGTACGCACGAGGTGACGAGAGTCCGTGCGTAACTACTATTATGCTATTGTTCGAGTAGTCTAGGACCCAAAAAAAAAGAGCATGTTATACTTGGATTAACTGTGAACCCATTGATAGTTTGAATTGTTTAAATCACCTTGAATTGGTAAAGGAATTTAAAAAAGAGATTTAATATTAATTTTCCCTGAAATGTTAAAAAGAGAAATTTGTCTATTTGGATGATTATCCTCGATAAACTCTTAGTTTCCTACTTGAGCAAGTACTTTATGTGTGCCTGCGTCGCATGGACGATTCGCGAGCAGGATATGTGTTTATTTATGGAACGGGCCGAACGCCTCGGTGAGAATAGATGCATCTATGGTTCGTGCCACTCGACCCTCGGTAGTGCACAGTTTACATTCCTGTTGGAGCGGGCCGTCGCCTCGGTGTGATTTGCGCATGTTTATGTGTTGTTTCAAAATTGTAAATGTGCAATTGGCCCTACGTGGCTTGATATAAACTGATAAGATAATAAAGAATAAACCTTGGAGGCCCTTGATTTGTTGTTGAAGGTGTTTATCTGTTTTATGGCTTCACAATTAGAACTTCTATATAAATCCATGATTATCCTCGCACTTATAGAATATTGTTAATTGACCTCTAGTGAGTGTCGAAGTTGGCCATCCCGTCTCTACCCCTTCGGGATTAGGCGGGATACTCACTGAGTACACGTTGATTACGTACTCATACTACACTTCTGTGCATTTTTGTTGCACAAGTATATATACCTCTAGCAGCCTATTGGGCGTAGCAGCACGGATGACGCTGGGACTAGGTGAGCTGCATCATTCGAGGCGACCGCAGCTAGGGTAGTCCATTCCAGTGTACTGTATTTACTTTCCGTCCACTGTATTCCGGACGGATGTTGTATTTTATTTCTCTTATCAGTAGTTGCTCATGTACTTGTGACACCGGGTTCCTGGGATGGTTTTCAACGGATTTGTACTAATTGTTATTATTTAAATTTGAATTCAAGTAGTGAACTTTTATTTATGAAAATGGAAGGAAAAACCTTAGATTTTCAAAAGTATTAAAAGAGTAATTAATTGACAAGTTAGTTGGCTGGCCTGACAGAGGTGTCCGGCGCCACTACGACCCTTAGTGGATGTTGGGTCGTGACACTTCCTAGTCCAAGCCCGTAGGAGACGCACTTCCTAGTTTGAATCATTCCATTAGGAGACGCACTTCCTAGTCCATGTCTTTTGACCTCATTCGTAGGAGACCCAATTCCTAGTTTGAGCCATTCCAATAGGAGACACACTTCCTAATATGAACCATTAATCCCTGGAGACACACTTTCTTGTCCAAGTCCTTTAACCTCGCTCGTAGGAGACGCACTTCCTAGTTTGAGTGATTACAATAGGAGACGCACTTCCTAGTCTGAACCATCAAATCCTAGGAGATGCACTTCCTAGTACAAGTCTTGCAACCTCATTCCAATAGGAGACACACTTCCTAATCTAAACCATCAAATCCAAGGAGATGCACTTCCTAGTCCAAACCTTTCAACCTCATTCGTAGGCAACACA
>NW_017671457.1:120455-127190 GCF_001879085.1 Nicotiana attenuata | reverse complement strand
GTCCGTCGTCCTAGGGCCCTAGGCCCGTTACACGGGTTTAAACCGCGTTCGACTAGGGTTTAAGGCTTGTTAACTTATACTACCAGCACTCCCTTTTATGTTTTGCCGATGTGGGACTCTGCCTAAAGTCAGGGGTGTTACATACACCCCCTCTTATGGACTCAGCGTCCTCGCTGAGGTTTGCCCCACCGCATGGGATTTGCCTAGACTCAGCACTGAGGTTTGCCCCGCCTAACCGGGATTTGCCTAAACTTAGTTGAACTCTGACCCACCATTGGCATGGATGACACAAGAGTGGCTCTGATACCAAGCTTTGTCACGCCCCGAACCTGGGCCTGGACGTAACACGGCACTCGGTGCCTGACTACATGTGACCGAGCGAACCAACTGGCTGGCTGAATCAACATGTGGTATCATAACATACTGAATGCGGAAGATAAACTAACACATGCTGATATACTGAAAGTCTGGACGTTATAAATCAAAGTGCGGAAATACTAATACAATTCTGAAACATATTTGCAGCCAACATGGCTTAACATGAAAAGTCTGAGACTCTTTCTAACTGTTACTCCAGTCTATGAAGCCTCTATTGAAGTACTGAAAGCACTAACTATCTGTAAATACTGAAAGGATGTAAAGTAATGATAATGCCCCGAAAGAACTGGGGATCACCAAATAGCTGGTACGAGAGTCCTAGCACTCTGGATCATCAACCTGTAAATCTTTACCTGCATTGTGAGATGCAGGCCCCGGGCAAAAGGGACGTCAGTACATTTGAATTGTACTGGTATGTAAAGCAACTGAAAGAAAGAATTATAAATGCCGAAACTGATAACTGAACTGATAACTGAAAAGATAACTGATAGCTGATAACTGAACTAATAACTGAAAAGATAACTGATAACTGATAACTGAAAAGACAACTGATAACAGATAACTGAACTGATAACTGAAAAGATAACTGATAACTGAACTGATAACTGAAAAGATAACTGATAACTGATAACTGAACTGATAACTGAAAAGACAATTGATAACTGATAACTGAAAAGATAACTGATAACTGATAACTGAACTGATAACTGAAAAGATAACTGATAACTGATAACTGAACTGAACAAAGGAAGTAAGGATATGAATACTCCCTCTTCTGAATGATGAACAACCTGTTTATCTGAATATTAAACTGCAGCCTCGGGCCCAATATATATATGTGCACAAACTGCGGCCTCGGGCCCAAGTATACGTATACATAACTGCGACCTCAGGTCCAAAAATGCATAAAGCATAAACTGCAGCCTCAGGCCCAAAGATGCATAAAGCATAAACTGCGGCCTCAGGCCCAAAGATGCATAAAGCATAAATTGCGGCCTCAGGCCCAAAGATGCATAAAGCATAAACTGCGGCATCAGGCCCAAAGATGCATAAAGCATAAATTGCGGCCTCAGGCCCAAAGATGCATAAAGCATAAACTGCGGCCTCAGGCCCAAAGATAGGTGTTCAACATTCAGGAACTGAGAATTAAACTGCAATACATGATAATGAAATACTGAATCACACTGAGTTACATGATACTGGAATACTGGATCACACTGAGTTACATAATACTGGAATACTGGATCACACTGAGTTACATATTACTGGAATACTGGATCACACTGAGTTACATAATACTGGAATACTGGATGGGACTAGACTGAGACATGTATTCTTGAACAGATTATGAACGCTGAAACTTCAACTGTTTATGGCATACTGATATACTAAGACTCGGGGGCATCAAACCCAAGTCTATATTGAATACGCACTAAGCTCACAACGTTCAGAATGAAAGTCATGAACGAGTAATGAATCTAGAGAATAGAAGTTCAGCAACTATTCAAGGAACTAGGCTTAACTATATTTCTGAGGCAATTAGTAACGTCGTAAAAGAAACGTAGTGTAGGGAGAATCATTAAAATTCCCAAACATAGAGAGTTAGCTTCACATACCTTAACTTCCTGCTCTTGAGCACAATACAACATTCGCCACCCCTTTCAACTTTAATCTATATCAATACAAGTCAAAGGGATTCCATATTAGCTATGATGCTCATGTTTTGGTCACTTAAGTATCTTATCAAACACTTGGTGAGAATAAAGCTTCATAGTCCTTATTAATGGCGTCTCTACACCCAATAACCCATTCTCTTGTTCCTAGATAAATTCTAAAGTCTCAAATGGTTATAATCAACATTATTCTTTATCACCCATAACGTAATCAACACCCATAACCAATAATAACCAATCAACAACCCAAACCTATCACCGTTCATGCTTTTCTACCAAACCCATCAACTCATATCTCATGAAATAGAGTCTATAATCATTAATTCAATGATAGAATCAACTAGAGGGTGAAGAATGGCGTTCAATCTTCTTGAATTCGAGTTCTAGGGTTTTTTCTCTCAACAATGGTGTCTAAATCGAATATCTAATGATATGGAGGATTTACCCATGTTAATAAGATGTTGGAAAATTGAAATTAACTTAGAATCACCATTAAAACTTACCTTGGGTGGTGGAAGGACCCTTAAGGAGTTAGGTTTTTGAGAGTTCTCCTTTCTAGAGCAAGTTTTTATGTTTTGGGGGGTGTGGGGGACGAAATATAGCTTTAAAACGACCCCCCCACTAGCGCGCCCGCACTACTGGAGGCTTGCCTGCGCTAAACGGCAGTCACACTGCCTCAAAATTAGCGCGGCCGCGCTAAGGGCGCGCTACCGGCGCGCATATCGCGTACTGTTCTGTAAAACGCGCATAACCTTTTGCACAGAGATCCGTTCGGGCTCCATCTATATCGTTGGAAAGCTAATTCAAAGGCCTACAACTTTCATGCTTTGAGTTTTCTCAAGTTCCTTACACATTTTCACTAAACACTAATGGAATACAAACCTTCTGCAAACTTAGTTGATTTTGTCAAATCTTATGCACCTCACTTTCCATCTTGATTTTGAAACAACTATTTTCACCCATAATCATCTCGATGAGACTTCACATGCTCAAAATATAACCTTACTACTCCTTTAACTCATTCATACCTAAGTCGAATTTACGGGGTGTTACATTATCTCCCCATTGGGATCATTCGTCCTCGAATGATTGTCCTGATTGTAACTTCTGCTAACTCCGGAACTTAAACGGGTCTGGTGGAAACATGAACTTTCATTAATACTTGCATACTAAACTGAATGAATACATGATTACTGAACTCTTGAGATACTGAGCTGAATGACTACTGCATTGACTGAATATTGGTCTGCCATGGATACATGAATACTGAACTAACATGGATATATGGATATTTTAGCTGGCACGAATATTTGAGTATTGAACTAACATCAATATCAGAGTTCTAAGCTGGCATGAATATCTAAGTATTGGACTGACATGAGTAGCTGAGTATTGAATTGACATGAGTATCTGACATGAGTGTCTGACATGAGTATCTGAGTATTGAACTGACATGTGTATCTGAGTACTGGAAACTTGAATGTTATAATATGACACGTGAACTACTGGATGTACCACCACTAACTCTGGTGGCAACTCCAACTCATAAGCTAATTGACCGATCCTTCGCAGATTCTATATGGCCCAATATAGCAGGGACTATGCTTCCCCTTCTTCCCAAATCTCATAACGCTTTTCATAAGCGAAAATTTCAGGAACACCCAATCATCAACTTGAAATGCCAAGTCTCTATTTCGCACACTCAAATAGGACTTTTGGCGGCTGTGAGTCGTCTTCAAATGCTCTTTAATCAACTTAACTTTACCTATAGACTCATTGACCAAAAATGGTCCTTACAACTCCGCTTTGCCAAACTTCGAACCATCTAATTGGCAAACTACACCTTCGCCCATAAAAATTATGCTTTCAAAATGAGCAAGATAATCCTGTTATAAATTCCGTATTTACCATCTCCACTCAAAATATGTGTATCCTGTGGTAAAACACTGGGCTTTCTGCTGCTCGACTTTCACTTACTGATAATTCGGACACTTGGCCGTAAAGTTTGCGACATTCTTTTACATGGCATTCAACAAATAAACCTCCTTGGTCATGATGCATATTTGGGGATTCTGGATGGAAAGAATACATGGAATTATGGGCTTCTAACATGATCTTCCCTCTTTAGGTCCAACTATGTCTGGAACACACAATCTGTCTTGGTACCTCAAAGTACCATCATCTCCCCCTTATTCAAAAGCCATCGTCTTATACTTGCGGATCCTTCTCTTTTTGTTGGGATCCAAATAAATTTCCTTATTTTTTTGCAATTCTTTGCACTCTACATCAATGACGACTCATGTTCCAACTTACTTCTGAGCTAGGAAAAACTAAATTATTCACATAACGGAAAGCTAATATATTCACAACTATCATACACAATCTTAATAATTTAACTCTGCTCACACTGTCAATCCTGGAGAAAACCCCTTTCGATAACTCTTAAAGGCTATTCTTCTGTAGCATGCTCTCTCACTGCCTAGCTGATTGTTTTTTTCCACTATCACTGTACTTCGGGTTTAACTTAAACTCTTTGGGTTCTAACACACGTTCGGTATTTTAAACTGCCATCCACTCAGTAGAGTTATCCTGGCTAAGTAAATCAAATTGCACCTCTACTAGCTCTGCTGAAATTTCAAATCCACTGTATCAACTCGAAACTTACTTATTATTCTTTTACTAAACACCTGCTAGAATCACGTTTTCTTGTTCTACTTTGGATAACTATATTGAGGAATAAGGTTATTTCTAACTTCCCTCATCATCCGACCCTATTTTAAGGTCGCATACTATCCTTTTTTTTTCTTCTAAACTATGTGCATGGATCACACTTCGGGAATTCATCTGCCTTAAATGAAATTGGAATATCTAACCCCAAACTTTCTATACAATACTAAATCATATCATACTATAAATATCCGCGGTAATCACTTAGTCACATAAACTAAGGGGGGACTGCCATATCTTTTATCTTACATCAATAGCTTCTTCTTATAGTAGCTTACTAACGTGGTACTTCTAGTTCTGATTTGAATAAATCTAAACAACTTAAAATCATTCCCTGAAATTCAGTATTGGCTGCTCTTGGTTCTCATTGCATACATCATATATTCTGGTCATTTGCATGAGTTGTATGAATCACATCTTTGGTAATAACAAACGTTCCTGACTCTTAGGTATTTTACCCTTAGGCTCTTTTCTATCCAAAACTATAGTGACCAATGTTAGGGTCTTACATCTGAACTATCATCATCCAACTTGTGGCTCTATTTCCAAAAATTAAAAGAAATTATTCTCTGAGGTAAAACACATACGATTACTGTACATAAACTTATCCTTCAGAGTATACCATTATCTGATAAATCACTTACTGCGCCATCCGGCGATTCTTGGGTCTTAATCCTGACCTAAAATATGCGATGATTTAGCTATAACCACCGTTACTTGCATTTTCTTTTAGCACCCATAGGCATCACTGTATACTCACTAGTCACCAGAATTTGGATACACTAAAAATTGGAGATCTGGTAACTGAATAACTGATAACTGGCATCCTGAATAACCATAAACTTGCTAACTGAATGATTGTATAACTGGTAACTGAGGTAAACTGATAACCATAAGACATCATAACTGCTTTTGTACTTTCTGATAATGTTATGCTTTAATCTGTACTACTATCCATTGCATCCCACTTTTAACGTCCTCTCAAGTCTCATATTTACCAACCTGTACTCCATAATTATACCCCAATGGGCAATTATCCTCTCTAGGACCTTAGGTTTCTCCTGCGCATCGCTTGGGCATCTAATACGTTTGGAATTCGATAGGAAGAGAAGGTTACCTATTGCTCTAAGCTTCATGGCATGATCTAGAGTAGAAAGAAAGGATACAATCCTGGATGTCTTGGTAGTTAACCGTTTATATGAGTGGCCGACACACACATATAAAGGAAACTCCACTAGACACGGCTTCATAGACTCCCTAGGACTCTTGAACCTAACAGCCCAGCCCGCTAGTGATATTGTGCGCTCTAGGCCTAGTGCCCTCACGGGTTTAAAACGCGTCACTAGGGTCTAAGGCTTGTTAACTTATATACCCAGCATCCCTCTTATGTTTTGCCGATGTGGGACTCTACCTAAAGTCAGGGGTGTTACATACACCCCCTCTTATGGACTCAGCGTCCTCGCTGAGGTTTGCCCCACCGCATGGGATTTGCCTAGACTCAGCACTGAGGTTTGCCCCGCCTAACCGGGATTTGCCTAAACTCAGTTGAACTCTGACCCACCATCGGCATGGCTGACACAAGAGTGGCTCTGATACCATCTTTAACAGCCCAGCCCGCTAGTGATATTGTCCGCTCTGGGCCTAGGCCCTTACGGGTTTTAAAAACCGTCACTAGGATCTAAGGCTTGTTAATTTATATACCCAGCATCCCTCTTATGTTTTGCCGATGTGGGACTCTGCCTAAGAGGGATGCTGGTATATAAATTAACAGTGGCGGCGACGATGACGATGCCAATGGTGGTTGATGCTGGAAAAGTTATGGCAAAGAAGAATGAAGAAGAAAGAAACTTAAAGAAATAAAGAGAAAAAAAACTAAAAATAGTACACCTCCATCGACTTTTACTTGTCCACTGTATTAAAATAAATTTCCACTTTTACTTGTTCATTTTAATCAAGA
>NW_017671457.1:92654-120430 GCF_001879085.1 Nicotiana attenuata | reverse complement strand
GTTCCAATATAATTTTTTTATTATAGTAACCAATATTTAATATTTCGCTTTTCTTTCTGTCATATATGAGAAGATTTATAATTTATTGACTGTTGAATATATTATTTTATTTTAAATTTTTTCTATGTTTGCGTTTATAATATTACATCTATCTAAATTTACATGAGCAAACTCTCTGTTAAACACGGGAACTTAGTACAGGGGAGCGCATTGAATAACTTGTTATTTGTATGTATTTTTTTTTATATATCATCATAATTATATAATCTTATTACATTGTTAATTAGATAAGTCTTTATTAGCAATATTAGTTCTATATAAATATTTTTTCTTCTGATAAGTTTTTTTATGTCTTTAGGTTTCCGTTTATTTAATTTAACAATAATTTTAAAACTCAACTTGAAACTACATCCCAATTTTGAAATGGTGTTTTTTCTTCCCTTTTCTTTCGTTATTTTATAAGCTAATTTTGTTTCTCGCTATTTTATTTTAAGATCAATTTATATAAACTCCCAACGTCGAAACTACTCTCTCACCCCAACTTTGATCGATGGGTAGTTATTAATTTATATATTGTATTTTTCTTTGTTTTTAATTATGTTTAATATTATAAGGATATCTATATTTATTTATTCTAATTAAAGTAACCCAATTATATATAATATAATAATGATATATACATATATACTATATATAGTATATATGGTTAGTTTTTAGTTTATTTTTACTTATTTTTATTTTTTATATATTATTTAAATTTCAAATAATTATTAACTGAATAACTTTTTTTTCCTATATTTTTTTTATTATATTAGCCATTAGTTTAGTATTCGCTTTGTTTTTGTATATATGAGAAGATATATAATTTATTACGTTGATAAAATATTTTTTTGTTTTAAATTTTTATTCTGTTGTTTTAATAATATTATCTAAATTTTAATGAATGAAAATCTCTGTTAAACTGTGGAGACTTACACAGGGAGCGCATTGAATAATTTTTGTTATGTATTTTTCATTTTATATATCATCTAATATTTAATATTATTGCATTTTTAATAGATAAATTTATTAGCATATTACTTTATTTAATATTTTTTCTCTGAAAGTTTTTTAATTTCTTTATTTTCGTTTTTTTATTTTAAAATAATTTTTAAACACTCTAATTTGAAACTACTCCCAAATTTGAATTGGAATCGTCATTATTTTTTTAGATTTCATTTTTTATTAAAATTATTTTAAAATCCGAAACTTGGAACTACTTCCGATTTGAATGGGTATTCTTCGTCTTTTTTCATTTTTGTATAGCTATTTTTTTTTGCCTTTTATTTTATAAATAATTGTTAAAACTACAACTTGAAACTACCTCCCTCCAATTTGTTGACTGGGTAGTTTATTTTTTATATATTATTTTCATTTTTTCTAATATTATTCTAAGTACAATGTAATCAAAGTAACATTCACATATATATATTATTACTAATACCCAAATAGAAATCACCTCAATATACCATCACTCATACCCCGCATACTCATAATATCACTCATTATACTATATATTTATATATATAATCTATATATATAAGTTATTTATATTTTAAGGTTTTATTTATTTTAATCTTCTTTATATATATTAAATTTCAAAAAATAACCAATTAACTAATTATAAACTAAATAAACTAATTATGGCCATGTGGCATTTTTTTAGGTTGCCACTTGCTTTAAGGAGAGGGCTTTTCCCCACAATTTTAAATAATTATATGATTTTTACCAAATAAATTAATTAAATAACTTATTCTAATGATTAATTAACTAGCTTAATTTCACAAATGAAGAAAGAACTATTATTATTATTTATTTATTTAGTATTTTTATATAGGAAATATGCAATTAAAGACAACAAAAATTGAGAAAAATAATTAAATACAAAACACTAATAACTTTAGGAGGTGTTAAAATAGTGGCAAAAAATTAGGTTGTTCACAAGCTGCCCCTCTTTGCTCGAGAACATGAAGAGTTTCCTTCGTGCAGAGAAAGTGAATGCCATAGCTAATATTGCTCAACATATCACTCCAAATGGAAGCAATTTTTGAAAAAGGTACGCGAACCTTGCTTCTAAGGTTGCCTAAACATATCCTTGGCTATAAAGGAATCAAAGGTCAGTGTAGTTCCTGGAAAATCTTGGCAGCTGGGACTAGCCAGGCGCCTGGAGTTAAGAACTGATGTTGTTGTGAAATAAGATTGTTTAGCTATTACTGTTATCCCACATGCTGCTTACATCAAAAGGAAAAGAGAAAGAACTATATATGTCTGCAAACTAAGAGTTGACAAAATTCCTAACTTATATGCCTTCTGGAGTCAAATCTTGATTCTTGACCTGGTCTCTTGTGGTTGACCATGCTTGGATCTTGATGCTCTTTGAAGAAAAGATTAGACCTCAATCTAGTGCCTCTTTCCTGATCCGAAAATTGAGATGATGAATCTTCAGAAGCTGGGTCCCCTGACAGATTGTCAGGTTAACTCCAACTAAACTGTGATCGAAAGACTTCTTTCTTCTTGGAAATTTAAAATAAAGACTTGGGAAAAAACAAGCAAGCTTCGATCGTTTACGAACATTGCTCTGGCGCCGGGGCCTGCAAAGCCAATCAAAAGAACGACAAAACGACACAAGAATTTTCTGCCAGTTTGCACTGAGAAAATTTTTGCTGAGGTTATTGGTAAAGCTGCAGCATCAGTTTTTTTATTTGAAAGATAAAAGATGATTACTGAACGACTCCAAATCGAAATGTGCTTCTATTAGGAGTAGAAACTGATAAAACTTAGACTAAGAGGTGCCATCTCCATAGGTGGCATTGGAGATGACTGGCGAGATTAAAGCGACTCGAACTAGGAATTGTGTAACACCCCTGACTTTAGGCAGAGTCCCACATCGGCAACATAAGAGGGATGCTGGGTATATAAGTTAACAAGTCTTAGACCCTAGTGACGCGTTTTAACCCCGTGACGGCCTAGGCCCAGAGCGGACAATATCACTAGCGGGCTGGGCTGTTAAAGATGGTATCAGAGCCCTCTTGTGTGCAGCCAATGCGATGGTGGGTCAGAGTTCAACTGAGTTTAGGCAAATCCGTTTAGGCGGGGCCAAACCTCAGTGCTAGAGTCTAGGCAAATCCATGCGGTGGGGCAAACCATCAGCGAGGACGTCTGAGTCCATAAGAGGAGGGTGTATTGTAACACCCCTGACTTTAGGTAGAGTCCCACATCGCAATTAACATAATGAGGGATGCTGGTATATAAGTTAACAAGCCTTAGACCTAAGTGACGCGTTTTAAAAACCGAGTAGGCACTAGGCCTAGAGCGCATACAATATCACTAGCGGGCTGGGCCTGTTAGGTTCAAGGTCCTAGGGAGTCTATGAAGCCGTGTTCTAGAGTGGAGTTTTCCTTTATATGTAAAAAGTTATTCACTAACTATATAAGTACCTTTGATTTAATAGAGATTTCATTATTGGGTATATCGTATTGACAAGTAAGATGACAATTGAATTTTATTAAAGCAATACAATCTAATAGGATCAAACAAGCCCGATCATAATTTAATTTAATTAATATTTTTTAATACTGACCGCGCATCGCGCGGGTACGACTACTAGTTAGTTTAATAAGTAGGATTAAGGAAAAATGGGCTAAAATTAAAATGATCAGGTGGCTAAGAGTGTAATATCATGTTTAATTGAGTGGCTGCCAGGAAAAAATTCAAAACGACGTAGTTTCAAGGTGAAACTACGTCACTTTGTTTAATAAAATCAAGATGAAATCTGAGCCCTCCCTTATCCTTGATCCAATGGCCCAGATTTAATTCCACTTGGCATATAAAAGGCCCAATAATCAGATTTTTGGCCTCATTTCACTCTCCCAAACCCTAGAGACCCCTTCTCCTCTCTTCTTCTTCCTCCACCGCCGCTGCCCATCCCCACGGCGGCACCGCCGTCCTCCGGTGGCCAAACACCCTCCAACCAACACCAATCTCTTCCTCTCCTCTTCCTCTTCATGAATCCACGAACCAAATCCCTTGAAACCCTCCCAAACTCCACGAATAAACGAAAATCCGAAACCCTAGCCCAATTTATTTTGTAAATTCGTCGAGTTTTAGACCTCTCCTTCATAAAATACTTACATAGGCATGTAGATCTCCACGTGATCTATCATCCTATGTTGGTTTCACCCCAAAACTCCGACAGAAGTCCGATCGGATTCCGGCGACCACCCCCACTGCCGATCCGCCGCCGTCACTGCCACCCCTCAACCACTACTGCCTCCTATTTCTCTCTAATGTCGATAATAATCGACATTAGACACTTGCTCGAGTCGTACCACTGCCTATCCCCATTGCCCGGATACTTGAGTATATGGTAAAATCGTAATCCTCTGCCCCGTTATTAATTTTATGTTTTCTTGGATTTTAGTTAGAATAAAGTTCTGTCTTGTTTCTTTATTTAATCCGTTTCTGATTATGCTTGTCTAGTTGGTTTGTTAAATCGCTTCAGCGATAGCGTGTGTTCTGCTTGGCTTTAATAGCTGATTTTTGTTTGCTCATGTTGGTTCATAGTTCATGTGTTGAAGTTTAGTTACATGTTGGTTTAGTTTGAATCAATAGGGTGATATTGATGTGTTTAAAATCTGAAGTTTAGATAATTTTATCATAAAATAGGGTACTGGTAGCTTACTTTTTACTAGTAGGGTGGCTGAAATGACTCTTTGCTTCTGCTATAGCAGATTTTAGGCTGTCCTTTCACCTTTTGGATAGCTTTTGAACAGTGTTTAGCACACAAAGTTAGTCCCTTTTTGGATAGATTTTTGGTGAACCGAAATCTGTCCAAAAAGTTGGCTTTCTTTGCCTACTTAAGGGCTGCCCCTTCCTCACTTTACAGGGGATCACACAGGGTCTGAACATCTTTTACACTCTAAGAAAACACAAAACTTTGAAAAAAAATCAGCAGCTAAACATCGAAAAGTGAGCTGAAAAACTGAAAGTTTGTGAGTTCTTTCTTCCTTTCTTAAGTCGGTGAGCTTTTGTTTTGAGTTTCTGGGTCACTTTGGGTTTAAAAAGACTGCTGTTTCTGGGTTCATTTTCGGAGATTCTTGAGCTGCTTTCTGCTGTTGTTTGAGTTGCTGCTGGTTGGATTTTCTCACTGCTGTGTTTTGATTTCCCTGCAACATAGTTTGTTTGCTAGTTTGTTGCTCGGTTGCTTTTTTCCTATATTTCTGCGAACCAGGTAACTTTCTCAACTTATATTGTAATTTTCGATCCAAGGACAAATGAAATATGGAATGCTTGGAGTTTTCTTTAGCTTATTCCAGTCCTTGAATATATTTTGCTCATGAATGCTATGTTGTTTCGTCAACTTAATGGGTTTTTGTCTACTGTTCTTAAATGCTAAAGCAAGTTATGAGTCTGTTTATTATTTTCAGTATCTCTGTAATTTACCATGTTGAATCAGTCTTCTTTTTATTTAAGCATACTAGTTTAGCCTATCTTGTAATCTTAAGGCTCTGAAGTTGTAGTAATAATTTAGCTTTTCGTTCCTACACATGCACATTTATTTTTATGTAATTTATTACTAAGAGGAACTTGTTGAAAAATGTGTTAGGTTTTTAGTTTGTATGTAAGAGTCAATCTCTAGATGTTTGAATATCTAAAATTTTTCGAGCTTCCGAAACCTAGATGGAAAATGGTGTTACTTGCTTTTCTTTTGATTTCAGTTTTTTTTTCTGCCTCGAGTTGAATCTTTGTCTTTACATGTGGTGTATGAATTTTAGAATTCATGAATACGTTCTAGTCTCTTTTAAGGCTAACTTTAATTTTGATTTTGATTTTTAGTCTAGTATAAAAATAATATTCTATTAATTAAGTTCATATTTATTAGGAAATTATTTCATTAATTAAAAATTATTTTCTCTAAATAATCAAATCAGTTTGTTCTTGATTTTTTCCATGACAATCTTGGTAATACGTGTTTAATTTTCCAGTTAAATGTGCTTATATTGGTTCCCTATATAGTTGGCAACTTAATTTATTTGTGGGAAAATTTATCATGTTATGCTATCAAGGCCACGAACATTCATTCCATAGGCGTACTTACATTATTTCCTATTGCGTTGTTCAAGGAATTCACGTTTCTTAGTTCATTAACCTAATTCAAAGTTGTACAATGGCATATATAATCAAGCTCATCGATTTTGGGAGTTGTTAAAATACAATGTCATTTGTTTTAGGATAAAGTTAATCACTCATAATTCTTTTTCTTAATAATATAAGACGCTAGGCAATTAGTAGGCACGCTTTAATCTTTTTTATTCACGGAATCGCTCGCGTAGCATGATATTCAACATTCAATAAAGTAATTCAATAATCTCATACCATGCCCATTAGTTTTAGTTAATTCTCAAACTAGTTAATCTTTTGTTAAAATCGCGGATTCGCTTGCGTAGCGCGATAATTGACTTTTTAATAAATTTTCAAAACTAATTTCTTTGAATTGTAGTAATTTTCCCCCAAAAGTTAACTGAATGTACTAATAATACTCGTCATGACTGCGAATTCGCGTGCGTAGCGCGGTTATACAAAACTCAAATAAAACTTCATCTCGGTCGCACATTCGCTTGCGTGGGTGCGGTTTTAAGGAACAATTTTAATTCAAATCTTTCTAATAATAATTATAATAATATATGAAAAGCGGATATAGGTAAAACATGAAAACCACCTTAAATATATAGTTTTGTCCAAATTAATTCAAAGCCGAGGTTTTTAAGTCAATAAAGCGACCGTGCTAGGAACACGGGACCTCGGGGAATTGCTTGCACTTCTCCCCGCTCAACAGAATTCCCTTGACCCAAATTTGTTTTTGCGGACCGATAAAAATAGAGTTCAAACCTTTCCTTTGACTAGAGATTCGAATAAAAGGTGACTTGGAAACACCGAGAAATCATTCCCAAGTGGCGACTCCTGCTAAACCAATTAATCCCCATTCAAACGTGTTTTCGACTTTAATTGGAAAAAACTTTTTAACCTCACCCAAATCCATTCACATACATATCTTTCGGGGTAGAAAAAGGGGTGTGATCAGAGATCACCGAGATTGGTTCGAATGTTGAGTTCGTTACCATGGAACTACGGCATGCTGGTGTAGGGACACTTCCAAGGCTAAGCCGGGGTTTGTGCGATAAAGTCCCCCATTGAGAGAGCAAATGATCATTACTTAAAGTAATGAGGTTAAGTCGTTGTCCAGACAAGCAGGATCAAAATACTTGTCGATCACCTAGTAGTTATTCATTATGTCGGTGTCGATATAGTACTCCCGGTGAAAGGTAAAAAATAATTGTGTATATTTAGGCCTAAGGAGCCGAAATTGATTTCAATGACTTAATGAAATTGAAATAGTATTATAAGATTTTTTTAAAAGCTTGGATTGATATAAATGTTCTAAAAATTTATATCATGGTTTACGTTTCACTTTGCCTTTTCATTTAAAATGACAAAGAGCATGATGTATATAATTATTTATCACCGTATATCAAATATTGGTTGCATAGTTTTGTAAGAATCTTGTCCAGAAACTTGAGTTAGAGAGAGTTTATGATACTTAATTAGTACCGTGGTGGTGTACTCAACCATTATAGGACCCTCTCTAGGGCTACGATATATATATATATATATATATATATATATACACACGCACACCACACACACACACACACACACTTATTTTTATAAGTTTTCCGGATGATGGGCCTAACGCGGGGACATGCAGGCAGGGCTAGGATGGCTCTCTTCCTGAGGTATATGGTGAGTAGGGGTGTTCATAAAAATCAGACAAACCGAACCAAAACCGAAAATCGAACCAAACCGATACTTTTTAGGTTTGGTTTGGTTTTGGTTTTTGAATTTTAAATACGATCAAAATTGGTTTGATTTTGTTTTAATCAAAAAATAACCGAAAAAAATCGAACCAAACCGACTACAAAAATAGCTATTTAAATTTATTATTACACCTATAATATATATATATATAAATGTAAGTTTCTAAAAGTTTATGGTACATATTAGTCATTTATATTTTTAGTCTAGTTCTTTGCTATATAATCATCTAATTATTTGCCTTTATAAATTCTAGTTTGATTTGGAAGTTTTTCTTTTGCTAAGTACAAGAATTTTTTTCATGTTAAAAATAATTAATTTTTAATTGAGTACTTAAATTATTCATCACTATTTGATTCAATTATCATCAATAAATCTTGGTAAATGATAGACTTCTCAAAGAGCAATTGATTTGATAGTGTTACGTTGAAAATATAGTCGCCGTAATATGCGTTTGGTAGTGTATGCCTCATATTTAAGGAAAAACCAAAAAACCGACAAAAACCGAATCGATAAAAAACTGACTTAGTTGGTTTGGTTTGGTTCTAATATTTGAAAAACCGACTTACTTGGTTTGGTTTCTTTTTAGGGGAAAACTGACCCAAACCAAACCATGAACACCCCTAATGGTGAGACACCACTCCTATTTCGTGGTATCTATCATGTTATTTTTTTAATGTATGTTAGTCGAGTATTAGCCCAAGTGTTTAGTTCTGTTGTTTGGTGTAGAGGCTCCATAGATAGTTGTGACGAGTTGTAGTAACGTGATAGTACAAAACATATATGAAAAGACATTTATTGTTTTTGGTCTCATTATTTTAATGAAAGGATTTATATATGATTTTGAATTGGAAAATTCTTCAATCGTTTAACTTTAAAATATATAATATTTTCAAAGAGTTTTCACAGTTAAATTGTGTCACGACCCAAAATTCACTAAGGGTCGCGATGGCGCCGGACACCACTGTCAGGCAAGCCAACCAAAAATACTTAATTAAATTTTCTTTTTAATACTCTTGAAATCTATGATTTTCCTTCAAGTTTACCAATTAAAAAGATAATCGCTTCAATTTAAATTAAATGATAAGCAATTAATACAAAATAATTCATAACCATTCCAGCACCCGGTGTCACAAGTGCATGAGCAATTTCTAAGAAATCGAATAAAGTACTACAGCTGTCCGGAATATAATTGGACAGAAAATAAATAGAATCCTGAGAGAGACTATACTAGTTGCGGGTCGCCTCGAGGAAATACAGCTCACCTAGTCTCCGTGTCAACCATACTGCTACGCCCACTAGGCCATTAGAGATGCATGTGCCTGTGCAACAAAAATGCACAGAAGTGTAGTATGAATACAAAAACATCGTGTACTCAGTAAGTATCCCGCCTAATCTCGAAGAAGTAGAGACGAGATGGCAACTTCGACACTTACTAAAGATCCAGTAATAATATTATTAATGCGATGACTCACGGATTTATTAAGAACAATAGTAAAATTTAAATGAGTCACTAAACAGGTGAAAATTCCTTTTTATTTAAAGTCTCAGGATTCATAATCCATTAATTAACAATTATCTCAAGTCGGGGAGAGCAGATATTAGTATCAACAAATATCAAGACAAGCAATACAGGCATGCGCAACTCATGCCGAGGTCGTACGGCCCGATCCAATAATATTTAAACTGTGCACTGCCAGAGGGTCGAATGGCGCGAACCATAGATGCATCTATTTAATCTACCAAGGCGTTCGGCCCATTCCACAATAGATAAACACATTCAAATAGTCAAGTCAATAATTCATCAAGGAGCAATTATTCAGGAAAAAAAAAGGCAAGTTTCTCTTTTAAGAGTCAAGGGCTTATATCTAGTCTATTAGAAATTCATTTTCACGTTCAATATGTTCAAGCATTTTTTAAATTTGTCAATAAGGTTACATTTATTTCAAGTAAGCATGCTTCTGGGTCCTAGACTACCCGGACTTAAGCATAATAGTAGCTACGCACGGACTCTCGTCACCTCGTGTGTACGTAGCCCCCCGCAAATAGGAGCACATAACCAATTAACTCACCTATGGGGACGATTCCCTCTTACAAGGTTAGAAAGGAGACTCAACTCGCTCTGAAGATCCATAACC
Organism: Nicotiana attenuata; assembly: GCF_001879085.1. Taxonomy (NCBI): domain Eukaryota; kingdom Viridiplantae; phylum Streptophyta; class Magnoliopsida; order Solanales; family Solanaceae; genus Nicotiana; species Nicotiana attenuata. The sequence goes on along the minus strand of NW_017671457.1, from coordinate 110,381 downwards.
GGCATTCCACGCCCGTCCGAAGACTTGAATCGATGCTAAATGCTCCAAAACTAGCCAATGATTATGCAAATCCATTAATATAGGATAAACTACTCGTATTAATCCAATTTATAACAATTCCTAACCCAGACCGAAAAGTCAACAAAAACGCCCTCGGGCCCACGTGCCCGGATTCCGAAATTTTTTGAAGATAAAGTTTACCCATGAACTCACGAACTCAAATATACGATTTTCTCTTAATTCCATACCCAAAATCGTGGTCAAATTCCAAAAATGTCAATTTTCTAGGTTTTCCCTCAAACCCCCAAATTTCTACCAATTTACATGCTAAATCCATACATAATCGATATATTTAACTCAAGATAGGTGGGATTAGCTTACCTTGTCGTTGATGATGAAAAATCCCACTTGAAGCTCTCAAAAATCGTCCCAAGCCAAGAGAAAAGTGAGAGAAAATGGTCAAATCCCGATTTTTAAAACACCCACTGCCTCCAGCACTTTCCACACCTGCGGTCACTTGACTGCTTCTGCGGTTCCGCAGGTGCGAGAATAATTGTCGCTTCTGCGGTCCGGGGCTCCCCAGTCCAATCCGCTTCTGCGCCCTCTCTTCCGCAGATGCGGTCCCGCATCTGCGGCAAAACGAACGCATTTGCGGTCCCAGCTCTCTCTTCTGCCAATTCCGCATCTGCGGCCATAGGGCCACTTCTGCGGCTCCGCACCTGCGGCCCTAGTATCGCAGGTGCGGTTACACCAGCAACAAGCAACTTCAGCTCTTCTTCAAACTCCAAATTCGATCCGTTAACCACCCGGAATCCACCCGAGGCCCCCGGGACCCCAACCAATCATACCAACGAGTCCCAAAACACATTACGGACTTGCTCGAGGCCTCAAATCATATCAAACAACGCTAAAACCACGAATCGACCTCCAATCCAAGCTTTATGAACTTTAGAATTTCGAACTTCTACTTTCGATGTTTAAACCTATCAAATCACATCCAATTGACTTTAAATTTGCACACAAGTCATATTCGACATCACGGACCTATTCCAACTTTCGGAATCAGATTCCGACCCCGATATCAAAAAGTCCACTTCCGGTCAAACTCCTCAATAACCTTCAAATTTCTATATTTAGCCAAATGACTCCAAAATGACCCACGGACCTCTGAATTCACTTCCGATCGCGCTCCCAACACCAGAATCACCATACGGAGCTATTCCCAGACTCGAAATCCCAAACGGACATCGGTAACACTGAAATGCACTGCAACCCAAACTTATGAAATTTCTTCCAAATGCTAACTTCCGAAATAGGCGCCAAAATGCTCCCATCCAAAATTCGATCCGGGCATACGCCCAAGTCCGAAATCATCATACGAACCTGTTGGAGCCTTCGAATCCCAATTCCGAGGTCGTTTACTCAAAAATCCAATCCTAGTTGATTCTTTCAACTTAAAGCTTCCGAAATGAAAATTCTCCTTCCGAATCAACCCCTAACTTCCCGAAATTCAATTCCGCCCATGCGTACAAGTCGTAATACCTGAAACGAAGCTGCTCATGGCCTCAAACTGCTGAACGGCGCGCTAGGGCTCAAAACGACCTGTCGGGTCGTTACATCCTCTCCCACTTAAACATACGTTCGTCCTCGAACGTGCTAGGGACTGTGCTGGGGTTGTCTGAATTCACTGTTTAACACCTCGAGCACCTACCCGTGCTACCACAACTCAACTGGGCGCCCTAGCTCGGTCAATCTGAAGATATCCTTTTTCACTTAAGCAAATAAGCCTTAGAGCCCAATTCCATCATCCGGAATTCTCTGCCAGGCCTGTTCCAACATACGCTCACCGTATCAATAACTATACGCATCACCAAAACATGACTGCGTATCTTAGCTGAATTCACACCTTTCACCACTTTACTCACAGGACCACAATAGCATTCTCTGATCGAATAAATCAAAATTCCACGAATCTGACGCTCCCATTGCACCTCATGACCTACATAGGTCTTGCTCTAACTCCTACAATACTGCCACGACGAAAGAGATGCGTAGAAATTCATAACCAGTTGTCGAACCAACAAATCATTGGGTCTATACTCCTGTCAGGAACCATCACCTCATCTTGAACCAAATAATGGCCTTAGCTCCTTAATGTACATATAATCCGATCGCACTGATCCTAGATCCAGTAATCTTATCTTACTCTGTACGAACTGCTCAGGCAGCAAGTCACCCCTGACATGACCAAAAGTCTCATATGATGCCACAACGTGCCAATAAGCTACCAATTCGAACGCGATACATAAGGATAATGAACTATGCAAGGGACTACTCAAATCACGCAACTAATATGAACTTTCCTCAGAAAATGGAGAAACAAAACACATAGAATAGAATACAAGGGACTGTAATTATCATTACACTGTTGCGGCGTGCAACCCGATCCGCACATAAAACTCACATAAGGAGATACACATCGAGCAAAATTGCTCATTACAACAAGATACCGTCGGTCACAAGCACGCTAAGTGCATAATACCATCCCTGGGGAGACATATAGTGCCATAGGCTACAAAACTCAAGCACAACTGAGGTGCGATATATGTTCTGAAACTAAAGAGTCGTACTGCTCACATAACACCATCGGTACGCGGAACCTCAACACATAAGAAATTTCCAAGCCGTTTCGCAACTCACACGGCACAATATAGCATTATCAGAAATAGCCGACCACGAATTAACACCAAGCCACTGAATACTCCTCTATAATGGGAGCTACGCTGAAATGAACACATCTTGCCTGATACAGAGCCCATATCCACATTTAAATCCATCCATAGACCTCAAGCTGATTCTGATCGCGCCGAACTAGGCTAATAGCCTTTCAAAGGTCCATAAATACTCCCGTTGCTCCTCATAACGCATAAGGACAACCATCATAACCGGAGTAATCCTCCACAGTCCACAACCCAATAAACCGTGTGCCCTCCAGGCATCAATTCTTAGTTTAACGACATCACTACAATTTCATACTTGATTTAACTCTTCAATCAATCAAGTGGCTACATGCCACACTAATACAACATTTCCGTGGGCACACTCCCATAACCTTCCGTAACAGATAACAGGTCTGTATATCCATACCACCGGCCGCACTAACGCTGAAAAGCGATCAAGAATCCATAACCAGGATGCAAAGCCTCTTTCACAAACGCCGATCTCAGGTGACGCTGAAGACAATACCAACTTACTTTAAACATCGAAACTACTTTCCTGCTCATCCGAGCTCGTGACATTCCCGTCAACACCAAACTGTAACCTTGATCCTCACTTCAAATTCCATACCACTCTCTGCACCCAACACGTCAATATACCATAGAACACGATTTTCATCATAACTCCGGAACCACTAACAGATTAACACTTCATCATATAAAAACTTTTCACTTAACTCACTTCAGGAGAAACATTGCGACACACAGGTGAATTCTGATAACCATAGAATATGCAAATCTCTAAGTAGTGGTCTAAGCCACCATAGCCCTTCCGGGATCCGCCTACACATGACAGGTCATAACAGTGGAATACTTCTGAATAACATCAATTACGACGGTCGACAAGCCTCACACGTGTCGTCACAAATCACTTGCATAACTTGATCACGCTGAAGGGACCGATCACTGCCACCAATATGCCAATTCAACTATGGCTAATCAATCTATCTTCTTCCAATTTAATTCTTGATTGCCTTAGAAATAATAATAACTCCATTCAACACATAACACACTCCATCCGCACTCATCCCGAGTGACCTTGACTCACGAGACCATGCTGTCTCAAATCCCACGAACCATTTCATACCTCCCAATTGCTACCCTACAGGTCAAAACATCATAGAACCTTCTGTGCACCTCCTCATAAGCTGCTACAAGGCTTGATTCTTAACTGTATCTATAGGCTCGAAGCCATTAGGCATCACACTTTACCCCTTTGAATCCACTAGGACCGTTGTTGAGAGCCACCCGCTCTGATTTGGCCCCGAATATAGTCAATTTCATAAATCTTCTAGCACATGAATACCCTCTCAACGAAGCACCCGGCAGAATCACTTTCCTGGAAATCCGCATCCATACAAGACATGAATCCTGAATTCTTTCCCAAGTCTGAACATGAGCCAATAAGGCCAACCATAGTACACCTTTAACAATTCCCTTGCTCAATTTACCACTTATGTTCTTTTCCTATAGCTGAAATAACCCATCAATATGCTAATAATCAGAATCCCCGCAAGTAGTTAACCAGACAATCCTTAACCATAGGCGGTGGGACTCTCCCACTTAGCCTGAAGCCATTATTACACAAACTCTTGAATTCACCAGGATCCTTTATCTCTTGTTGACATAACCTTGCGCAATCAACCGCCAAAATTCTCGGAATCTTTCTGTAAAACCCTCTTGTTATACTCTGAATCATCAATCACGTTCACACGACCGATCTCTTTGCTGTATAGCCAATAGAACCCTTTGCAGAAGCTTCACCAACCATGCGACCGCCGATCCGCTCACTGGGGATAACCCACCTGTGGGATTTACGTGCCGACGTCTTCCAACGCTGCTACACGGGGTGCAAACACCACGACATTAATGACCCATCCTGAGTCCAAGCTCACTCTCTAGCTGCACAAGTCCATTCACCCCTCGTGGACATCAATTACGTGCGGGGCAACATCCTTCCAATTCAAAGTTAGGTTGTATCCTTCTCCATTTCTAGCAGCTCCTTTCTGTTATATCAAATCTCCTGCCGCCTAATAGCCCATACTCCAAATTAATCCGTAGGTCCAAATCACCAATCACTAAAATACCCAAATCACTCCAAACTCTCCCACTTTGGCGAAACTCACCTCTTTAGTCGACTACTCGACCTTTGCTTCTTATACCTGGCCTTCTAGAAATTTTAACTACCGCCTGACACTCCCCACATGTCCTTCCTCGTCTGTTGCTGCTCAGTTGTTGCCTTAAATAAAATCCATCTTCGTGGCACTTGAACCCACAATTGCTACTAACTTTATACCTTTCGGAAGATCATCTTCCTCAAACCGTCGACATTAGAAACACCGGTTCAATCCTGCACTACCGCACCCTGCGATATCTGACAGCCGCATCTTCAATACTATTTCACAATAGTTTACCCCAAAGGCGAACTGTAGAAGATCATAACACCGGCGAACTTAGTACGTTCAATTAGGACAACGACACCTCATCATAAAAGAAAACTCCACCACGCTCGCAAATACCAAGTCTCGTTACTCCATCAGCCCACATCTGACCATTCTTAGTCCGATTGCCCTTCCCTTGCCGGGAATAAAATATCGAATCTCTAGATCATGCACTGAGTAAACCTCCCTTCAAGTCATTCACCGCCCCGACACGTAGGCAAATATCCTACCATCATATCAATACTACGGAACAATCATTCATAGCATCATGACAACTTATGCCTAGCCTCAGAGCTCTTAGAAGCACCGCTATAGAGCCGAAACGACAGAATATCCTTTCACAAGGCGGCGATAATAGCCCAGACAACTATGCAGGGAGAAACATCCCGCACCACATCGGTAGTACCATTACGATTCTTAAATTCTCGATTTATAACAGGCAGTTCGCGTCGCGTAAGATTGAGTAGGAAGGAAACAAGGGCACAAGCCTCCAGGAATCAAAGCGCACGATGAGGAATAAAGAAGGGAAGTACTCCTAACAGTCCTGCAGCCTCCCGAAGATAAGTACAGACGTCTCCATACCGATCCGCGAGACTCTACTAGACTTGCTCATGACTCATGAGACCTACGGGAACCTACTGCTCTGATACCATGTTGTCACGACCCAAAATCCATTAAGGGTCGTGATGGCGCCGGACGCCACTGTCAGGCAAGCCAACCAAAAATACTTAATTAAATTTTCGTTTTAATACTCTAGAAATCTATGATTTTCCTTCAAGTGTACCAATTAAAAAGATAATTGCTTCAATTCAAATTAAATGATAAGCAATTAATACAAAATACTTCATAATCATCCCAGAACCCGGTGTCACAAGTGCAAGAGCAATTTTCTAAGAAAATCGAATAAAGTACAACAGCTGTTCGGAGTACAATTGGACAGAAAATAAATAGAATCCTGAGAGAGACTATACTAGCTGCGGGTCGCCTCGAGGAAATACAACTCACCTAGTCTCCGTGTCAACCATGCTGCTACGCCCACTAGGCCACTAGAGGTGCATGTGCCTGTGCAACAAAAATGCACAGAAGTGTAGTATGAGTACAAAAACAACGTGTACTCAGTAAGTATCCCACCTAATCTCGAAGAAGTAGAGACAAGATGGCAACTTCGACACTTACTAAAGGTCCAGTAATAATATTATTAATGCAATGACTCACGGATTTATTAAGAACAACAGTAAAATTTAAATGAGTCACTAAACAGGTGAAAGTTCCTTTTTATTTAAAGTCTCCGGATTCATAATCCATTAATTAACAATTATCTCAAGTCGGGGAGAGCAGATATTAGTATCAACAAATATCAAGGCAAGCAATACAGGCATGCGCAACTCATGCCGAGGTCGTACGGCCCGATCCAATAATATTTAAACTGTGCACTGCCAGAGGGTCGAATGGCGCGAACCATAGATGCATCTATTTAATCTACCGAGGCGTTCGGCCTGTTCCACAATAGATAAACACATTCAAATAGTCAAGTCAATAACTCATCAAGGAGCAATTATTCAGGAAAAAAAGGCCAGTTTCTCTTTTAAGAGTCAAGGGCTTATATCTAGTCTATTAGAAATTCATTTTCACGTTCAATATGTTCAAGCATTTTTTAAATTTGTCAACAAGGTTGCATTTATTACAAGTAAGCATGCTTCTGGGTCCTAGACTACCCGGACTTAAGCAAAATAGTAGCTACGCACGGACTCTCGTCACCTCGTGTCTACGTAGCCCCCGCAAATAGGATTCCGACCCCGATATCAAAAAGTCCACTTCCGGTCAAACTCCTCAATAACCTTCAAATTTCTATATTTAGCCAAATGACTTCAAAATGACCCACAGACCTCCGAATTCACTTCCGATCGCTCTCCCAACACCAGAATCACCATACGGAGCTATTCCCAGACTCAAAATCCCAAACGGAGATCGGTAACACTAAAATGCACTGCAACCCAAACTTATGAAATTTCTTCCAAATGCTAACTTCCGAAATAGGCGCCAAAATGCTCCCGGGTCATCCAAAACCCGATCCGGGCGTACGCCCAAGTCCGAAATCATCATACAAACCTGCTGGAGCCTTCGAATCCCAATTCCGGGGTCGTTTACTCAAAAATCCAATCCTAGTTGATTCTTTCAACTTAAAGCTTCTGAAATGAAAATTCTCCTTCCGAATTAACCCTGAACTTCCCGAAATTCAATTCCGCCCATGCGTACAAGTCGTAATATCTGAAATGAAACTGCTCATGGCCTCAAACTGCTGAACGGCGCGCTAGGGCTCAAAACGACCGGTCGGGTCGTTACAAATTGGTTTTTATGTATATGGTTTGGATGCATCATATGGTTTGGTTCGATCGGGTCGGATAGTGTACCAGGTGCCGGTCACGTGAGTTTGGGTCGTGACAGGTAGCTTAACCAAATCAAAGATATGCTTATCATACATGGATTTCATCTCATCCTTCATAATATCGAAACGCTTTTTTCTTCTTCACTGTCCATGACTTCTTCAAAACCTCAAGTTCTATCCCATTCCTCAAGAATACATACTCAGTAAGAGGATAATAAGATGAAGTATTTTCTCTCTAGTAGATCTTTTGGGAGAACTCTCTAGAGCATCAATAATAGTTAGTTGCTGGCCAACCACATCATCTTGCACGGGAGCATCAACAATATCATTCTAGTCGATAAACATGATCACCATCTTTATTATCAACTTAGTTATTGCTAGTTTAAAGATTTTTTTAGGTGTAATAGTCACATGAACTGGATCAATATCAACTAAGCTCTCACTGCTATGAAAATCATCCTTCTCAACTTTGTTTGTAACGACCCGACCGGTCGTTTTAAGCATTTGCACTTCGCTCGGTTGTTTGAGGGCATGAGTAGTTCCGGATGATGCATTACGCCTTATATGAATCATCGATTTCGGTTTTCAGGGTATTCAGAATTTATTTAGAAGAATGATTCACAGCTAGAAGGTTTAAGTTGGAAAAGTTGACCGGATGTTGATTTATGTGTAAACAATCTCGAATTTTAATTTTGATGGTTCCATTAGTTTCGTTAGGTGATTTTGGACTTGGGAGCGCGTTCGGAATATGATCTGGAGGCCCGTGGTAGAATTAGGCTTGAATTGGCGAAAGTTAGAATTTTGTTTTGGTCAGCAATAGAAATTTTGATATCAGGGTCAGAATGGAATTTCGGAAGTTGGAGTAGGTTCGTGGTGTCATTTGTGACGTGTGTGCAAAATTTGAGGTCATTCGGACGTGATTTTATAGGTTTCGGTATCGTTTGCAAAATTCAGAACTTTAGGAGTTCTTAGGCTTGAATCCGAGTATAATTTGGTGTTTTAATGTTGTTTTGAGTGATTCAAAGTCTCGACTAAGTTTGAATGATGTTATGGGATGTGTTCGTGTATTTGGTTGAGGTCTTGAGGGCCTCGGGTGAGTTCCAGGTGGTTAACGGATCAAGTTTGAAGTTTGGAGAATGGCTAAAGTTTGGGACTCAGCTGTCATAACCGCACCCGCGGAGAGGGAGCTGCAGAAGCGTGAGCTTGATCGAGGAGCGATAGGAGGAAGAGTTGGCAGAGTCCATAGGTGAGAGAGGTTAGCCGCACCTGCGATGGTCGCAGAAGCGGAAGAGAGGGCGCAGGTGCGAGGCTGAGCCGCAGGAGCGCGAGGATTTTCGCACCTGCGTGAGCGCAGATGCGGTCTCGAGGCCGCAGGAGCGAGGTTCGAATTTTAAGTGAAGTTTCGCACTTGCAATGGTTTTTTCACAGGTGCGGTGTCGCAGAAGCGACAATTGGACCGCGGATGCGGTTTTGCTGGGCAGAACCTATAAATTGGAAACATTGCGAATTTTGCTCATTTTCACCATTTGTGAAGATAGGTTTTGGAGCTTTTGGATTGATTTTGAAGGGAGATTCAAGGGGTTTTCAGTGAGGTAAGTTGCTTGAGCTCTAGTACTCCTATCTATGGTGTTTTTCCATTATTTTATCAATTAATTAGTGGAACTTAGGGGTGAAAATGAGGGGTTAGGGCTTGGGATTTTGGAGAGTTTGATTTGAGGATTTGAGGGGCCAAATGGAGTCGGATTTTGATAAATTTGGTATGTATGGACTCGTGAGTGAATGGGCTTTCTAGTTTTGTGGCTTTTGTCAGATTTTGAGATGTGGGCCCTGTGAGCACGTGATTTTTGCCCTAAGTAATAATTCCCAAAATTTAAAAAAAAAAAAACAATTTTTCTAGCATTTTATAAATTTCTGAGAATTTTGTGGCATTTTTTGGTAATTGTTGCATTTTTATTTGTGCATTTTAATTCATATAAAATACAAAAATACGCATTTATATTTAGGTTTCAATTTCATGGTTAGTATTAATTAGGGATTAATTTGTTTTAGAACGTAATATGGAGAAAATAACAAAAATAGTCCACTTTTGCATTTTTAATGGTTAATTGTTGAATTGGTCGCGAAATAGGTTTCAAACAATTTTAGGAATTAATTAGCTTAACTTTGAAATATATTAGGTTTTTTTCGCATTTTTACAAAGTCAGAAAAATAAATACAAAATGAAATACAAAAATAGATAAAAGAAATAAAAGGAAAAAAAAAGAAAAACGAAAGTATAAAAAAATAAAGTACGTAATTAGAGACAATTAGGTCGANACTTTGAAAATATATTAGGTCTTTTTTCGCATTTTTACAAAGTCAGAAAAATAAATACAAAATGAAATACAAAAATAGATAAAAGAAAAAAAGAAAAAAAAGAAAGGAGTATTAAAAAAAATGGTCTTAATTGGAGACCAAATTTGGGCCAAAATCAATCAGCCCAAGTGAAATACCCCAAAAAAAACACACCCCAGGCCAGCCCAAACCACTGGCCCAAACGCCTTGCCCGGTCCAAATGTCCCACACCCAAAACGACGTCGTTTTGACGTCGTTAAATCATGACCGTCCATCCCCTCAGATCCAACGGTCCATAATCCCTGGTGATTAATTATAAAATTGTCGGATAGATTTAATAAATTAAAAAGACCGTTTCCTTTCATCCTCGTACAGATCCTCTGAACGGGCGACACCGCCGGAACCACCGCCGGCGGCGAACGCCGCCATGGCCAATCCATCCCAAAATCACACCCCAGATTCTCTTTCTCTTCCTCATTCCAAATATCAAGTCAATTTCCCTCGAATCCTCCCATATCTCGTCGAATCTACATCAGAAGATTTTCCGGCCAAGTCGCCGGTTACGCCAAATGGTCCCAAATTAACACCATGGGACCGCCTTGACCTCCTCTACCCAAACCCCATAGCCGCTTGGCTCGAATATGACCAGAACGGCTCGAATATCTATTTCAAGTTTTCCGGCCAAAACCCTAAAATGGCCAAAGTACATGCAACTGATGTCAAAGGGCCCCTGGACCTCCCTCGTAAGGAATGGATCGTCGATAAAGCTCAAATGACCCTAAGCATGGCCGAATTTGGGAATAACATGACTAGCCGGAGTCGCTTTTTTCTCAGTAAGTTCCCCTAGGTTTCTTAACAGTTCTTTGTAGTGAATTAATTGTTGTGTTAATTAGAGTCTAATCGTATTTGTTTCGTGTCTATTTGGTCCAATCTGTTAGTTTATTGATTTAATCCCTTTCATCTTACTTAGTCAAGTTTAGGATCTAGCCTGATGGTTGTTGCTGATTGAGTAGCTTTAGTTCAAAGATGTTCTTTAGATTTCCCGATTTAGTATTAAACCCTGTTTTAATTCGGGTAGATTGAATATTGATCAATTAAATATGCAGGTTTATAATGGTTTTAGATTTTTAGGCTTCATTTAGTTCTAGGTGATTAAAATAGTTCTTTGATCTGTTAATTGTTCAGTTTGCCTGATAGATTGGTCTGCTTATTAAAGCTTGATTTAATTGACCTAAGGCGGATAATTTTTAGGAAGATGGGGTAGTTTGGGGAATAAACAAGAGTGATAAATTCAGACTAGGGGAGGTTATATGTGATGGTAATTTAGGTCTTATTTGGGGAAGGGTAGGTCATAGAAGCTTCTAGTATGTTGTTCACCTATAAAATAGGGATTCTTTTGCCTTGTGAAAGAAGTTTTTGGATCAGCCATCTACACCCCCCCCCCCCAAAAGTGTCCAAAAAGGTTTTTTTTTACAGATCTGAAGTTTGAAACTCAAAAATTCAAAAACCCAAAAAAAAAAAAAAAGAAAAACAACAAAAAATTCCACAAAAATTACTGTTCTATTAATATTCCTTAGATCGATTGCAAGTTCAGCTGTTAATTCGAGTCCTAGCTTAGAGAGAAATGATTTGAAGAGTTTGTGTACTGGTTGTTGAAGTTACGGAGATCGTACTGGTTGATTTCGAATTTATTTGGGGTTTGTTCAAGTTATTTTGGGTGTTTACTGTTGCTGCTCTTCTACAATTAATTTTGGGCTGTGTTTGAGTTCATTACTGGTTGAAACTGGTTTCGTTGTTGCTTATGGAATTCTGGTAGTTGTTGCCTGTTGCTTACTACTGCTGATTCCTCATTTCCTTATTTTTTGACACATTTCCAGGTATGTCCTTGGCCTCCAGTAGTATCTAATGCCTGGAACAGCATGTTTGAAGATAAATAGTGGATTCTGGATCATTTTTGCATGAGCTTCCTGTTGTTTTTTCCTTTAATTCAGATGTCTAAGTGATGGAATGATTTGAATACTGTTTTACTTGTAGCGACACGACTAAAGATTGGTTTGTAATTGGACTCTATGGACTTTCCTTTTATTTGTTAGCAGTAGCCTAGTCTATTTCGACTCTTAATTCTACGCTAGTTTAGGGATCTAAAGTACTGATGAAAAGCAAGCTTAAAACTGAGCAGGTGCTGTTTTGATTCTAATAAGTAGGCCAATAATTTTATGCTCTAGTACTAATCCTATCGATCTGGTTCTGAAAAAGTAAGGCAAATAACCCTTCAATATAGGAAAGTTCCTGGGTTTGGTGTTGACTGTTTGATCAATAAAATGAGATTTCAAAACAATTAGTTGATTAACTCGCTATTTTACTGCTATTAGATACGTGAGTTGGATCATTTAGCCTCTAGTTTATGCTTCACTTCCTGAACTGGATTATCACTGCTAATGAAATTGACCTAAGTAGTAGGTCGAGTTTCAAATTGGTTAATAATGGTGCCTGGACTGCCCAGGCCGCAGTCTGGGCCTAATTCGGCTCAATTACACTAAGCGTTGCCCAGAACAGCACCTGACCCACTGCAGGTCATCTGATTCCATTAAGATAAAGGCTGGTGTATACATGGGCCAAAAGCCCAGTTTTAATTGTTTTCTTTTTGTACTGGGTTCGTTTGGAAGCCCAAAGCTTTGAACGTTTGATTTAAATACAGCTGAAACGGCGTTTTAAATAAATAGGGACAATACTCAATAGAAAATCATAGTTCTTTAGGTTGGCCTTAAAATAATTTGAGGTGCGCCGCGCCAAATAAAATCACAAATCGCGTGGCCCTCTTTAAATGTTCACATTAAATATTTAGACCTCGGGACATGCCATTTAGCGAGTTTCATGGCTTCCCACAAAGTTAATAATACGCTAATTGCTAATTTCCCAAGTGGCGACTCTGAAATAATAATAAATCCCGTTCCGATTGTCACTTCAAGTTGGAAATAACTCCCTTTATCATACCCTCTTCCACGGGTGTAGGTAAAAAGGAGGTGTGACAGGCCCAGGGGCCGGGTTTGAGTGGATTTCGGGATTTGTGTCCAATTAAGTAGTTTTTCTTGTGGAATTGGTTCCTTGGCCTATATTGATTGCATTGTATTGCTTTTGGCTAGATTCGGGATGTTTGGAGGCCGGTTCGAGAGGCAAGGGCGTCGCGGAATAGGATTTTGTCTTGATTGAGGTAAGTAACGCTTCCAAACTTGGTTCTGAGGGTTCGAAACCCCGAACTATGTGTTATGGATGATTCCATGGCACCGCTTGGTGACTCTATCCTGTTAATATCCATGTTTCCATCATATGATGAAGTAGTTGTGTCGCGCCCCCTTTTTCCTCCACGAAAATCGGATTTGTGACATTTGGGGAGGACAACTCATTCCTTTTGGGAATAGGGTTTGATTTGAAGAGTTGCCACCTAATGATTAGGGTGCATTAGGACACCAAAGAGGTTTGATTTGAATAACCAGAGATAGGGTAAGGGCTTAAAATTATTCTAAGGGGAAGGTGTTATGCACCCCTCAGAATCCACTAGTGTGGTTCCCGGCCAGACTATTATTGTGAATTTGGGTACAATTAGCATATAGACAAATAAGGCTCAAATAAGAGGGAATTTACCACATAAAGGTTTGAAAGTAAACAAGGTTTGAAATAACAATTAGAAAAGCTGATTTTAAAAACATAGTTACTGGAAAGAAAGAATAAAGGGAGGGGGGTCCTAGGTTTATTAATAATATGGATCACCCCACACAATGCCCGGTAATCACTCCTCAATAAGGGGCTACACGTGACATTATCACGTGGTCATCATATCCATATCTACCCTTCCCACCCCGTTAAGGTATTAAGCGCGGAATGGTCTCGCTTACCTATTGCATGCTACTACCCGTTCCAATCCTATCAGTCCCGGGGCATTTAGGACTACTAATCCTAAGGGAGGTAGGGATGTTAGGCTTATTTGTGGTTTTAAAGGCAAAAATTCTAAGGCGACATACAAAACATGTATAGCAAGTTGGGGAAAAGCACATAACACGCAAAGGCTCAGATATATCCCCTTTAACAAAGAAACACATTTTTTAGCATGACTTACACATACTAGTTAAGGTCTGATTAAGCATTTAACATGCGAGAACTTAGAGGTTGAGGCAGGCTGATTTGTTACATATTTCAGATAAGAAGCCTGAATCAGACCTACCTGCTGGTTGTAGCTATTAACAGAAACGGATTAATTTTAGCCTAAGGCTTGCCTAAGTGTTGGACAAGGATCCTATAGGCATGGTATCTACTGAATTACGAATGCAATAACAATAAACTGAATACGTACTAGTTAAAAAGATAGTCAGATTATTAAAGAAAGGCAAGTTTTTACGAAGGCTGTAAGTTCTGCAAATGATGATACATCGTTATTACTGGTTTTAGCTCTATGCGCGAATGAAGCGATTCAGATTCAATTAATAGTTCCTATAGACATGTTTTCTATGCGTAGTTGGTTTTAAGCCTTTTGTGGATATGGTATAAAAATGCAGAAGACTCGTTTTAAACCTATGAACATGATTTCTAGATGAAAAGATGAATATACAGGATTTGAAAGGTCCTATAGGCATATTTTCTATATGCATATGCAGAATTCAGATTTCCAGATACTTATAGACATAATTTTTAGATGATAATGAATACATAGGATCTAGAAGGGCCTGTAGGCATGATTTCTATATGCGTGAATTGTTTGAAACCCTATGAACATGATTTCTAAATGCAGAAATTACTTCAAGAACCCTATGAACGTGATTTCTATATGCAGAAATTATTCAAAGGTACCTATAGGCATGATTTCTATATGCATTTGAATGTGCAGAATTCAAAGTAACAATAGACATGGTATCTACCCTTTGCATGCATAGTTACCCGCCCTTTTCACTAGCCATCCCCAAGAGTTTATTACAAGTTATTACAGCCCAAATTAAAGTAAAAAAATACATCAGAAAAAAAAAGTACAAATACAAGTACAACCAAGGAGAGCCTGATTCAGACTTCAAGTCTGAAATATGAGGTAAACCAACTCCATAAGATCATGATCCAAAGCCTTTCTCCCATTTGAGTGTGTCAAAGTTACCTAAGAGCCTTAAAGAGACTCCGGGAAATGCTCACACCCAAATGTATCACCAGATCAACGCAAGTGCAGTGTGGAAAGGCCAGCCTTCAAGTGTCCTAGTTCAGAGGGAACTCAAGGTCCTAAGGCAAGGCTCACAAGAGGGGGGCAGAACTTAAAGACTAAGAGAGAGTGCAAGTGCAGAAGCAGAATTCTGAGAGGGGAAAGGGGAAAAGGAGAGGGAAATAAGTACACATAAGGGGTTCAGGGGAATAGGGAAATTGAAAGAGGCAAGGACAGGCTGTGGGCATGCCCAGCAATGGAGAATGCTAGCATACCATAAGCTTGTCCAAACACACATTAATAGAGGCTAGGATCCCAAGGGATCAGGTTTGATTCATGGGCAACAATTTACATATTGCCATGCTCCAAACCATAGCTTAAACACATAAGGGGGGTGGGGAATAGGGATTCATAACAGAACAGGCAGGAAAAGAAATCAGTAATGCTGAACTATACAAAAGCAGTAAGTAGATAGGGATAAACACATTGTTGTGGTGCTGAAACTTAAATCAGAACATACCAGTTTCAAAGAAACAAGTAGAGAAAAGCAGTAAGTCTTGCTAACAGGCCACAATACAGACAATAAGAGAAGATACTATTGCGTGTAAGTGTGAGTTCAGAAAGACTATGAGTGCGTCCCGTTTATGAAAGAGTCGTGCATTTATAGTGTGAAAATCAGGCAGAAATAAGGTAAGAAAACAGTTAAGGAACTGAATATCAATTAAGAATCAATCACACAAGATTTTCTTTAATTAAGGAATTCAGATTCAAACGGTAAAAGTTATTTAAGGAAAGAAATCAAACAAGCATTTTGTGCAAAGTAGCAATTAGGGGTAAATACATAGAAGTTTATTTTAGGGGCAGAGCTTTGAAATACACGGTTGCATAAATAAGGTAAGAGAAATCAATTAGTAGCCAGTAAATCAAAGATCAGAGATTTTGTAATCACTGGTCCATGAATGAACCAAGTCAGAAAAGTTAAGGAAAGTCAAATAACTTAAATCGAGTCATAAGGAAATCAGCAAACAAGGAAAGAAATCAATCAAACCTATACAAAAGGAAGTCTGAAACTAATCAAAATTTGAAAGCCATTTTAGAGGGGAAGTTCAACGCATATAAAGAGCATACAAACATGTTAAGAAGATGTCGTGTTAATGCAAAATCAGTAGATAGTAGACTATAGGAGCACGGTAGTCACATAGGTTAGCAATGTAGAAGAGAAGTAGCATCCAGTAGCATACAAAAGATCTAGTGTGAAAGACCTTAGAAAAGTTTTAGTGGTAAATTAGAATTGCTTAAAGAGACAGAGGCTGAGACAAAGAATTTCGAGACTCAATTGAGAAACAAGTTCAGAATCTCGAAATAGTTAGGGTTTCTGAAATCAAACAACTTTAAAGATGAAGAGCAAACATATCACATAGCCAGTGTTCTCAAACCCGGATGAACCCCCTAATTCTTAGGGTTTTACCATCAATCGAGTGCCGAGATGAGAGGGCGAGTAATCCAGAAAGCAAAAGATACTAGTCGAAACAAGTTCAAAGGTCTCAGAAAGGAACTGGGACCTTCGACATGCTTTTTCAGTAACAAAAACTCATGAGAAACAAAGCGAAAAATAATATGCGAAACAACAGTAGAAGAACTGGTAGAAGAAACAAATAAGAACATGGTAGGGAAATCTTAACAAGAGCACAGTAGGAGCAACATAATAGAAGAACATGGTAGAAGAGATTTAACAAGAACACAGCAGGAGAAACATAGTAGAGAACACACAAGAGAAGAAGAAAATCAGAGAAACATACAAGAAAATCAGAGAAACATAAACTCAAAACCCTAGATCGGAAAATAAAGGTTTTGAAAGCATAACTTTTTTGAAAAAAAATCAGAAAATCGTTTAAAACCTTAGGGAAAGCATAAACTTGGAACAGATCTAAAGAGATCAGAAAAACCTCAAAGCTAGGGTTTCAAAGGAAACCAAATGGTGAGAAAGGCTTGGATCTAAGTAGGAGGAGTTGAGGCCAGGCTCGAACAAACACGGTTTGCCGGGGCAAGGCCGGAGATGGCCGTGGAACTTGAATCGACAGAGGTCTAGACCCAACTCTTCGTGGTCAAGTCATGAAAAATTCAGTAACCAAACGTGAGGGGCCATAGGTGGCTTGGTGGGTGGTGAAACCACCATAGATTCAGGTCAGAAGGTGCCCGGAGAAGATGAAGGGAACTCATCGGAGAGGAGGGCAGGGGGGAAGGTTCTAGAGAGAACCAGAGGTTAGAGAGATTGAGACGAGTGAGGCAAATGAGGGGTTTGGGGGGGTCGTTTGGCTTAAAATGGTAAGAACGGATGAGGGTCGTTGATCTTTTAGATCAACGGCCAGGATTTAATATGGTTTTGGGTCGGGTAGGGGTAATTGGGGCCTGGGTCGGGTTTTAATTGAAATTGGGCTGGAAATTGGGGTCCGATTTGGGGTCAGATTTTAGGCTAAAATTGAAACGAATTGGGCTATTATTTAAATAGCCAATTTTCCCTTTTAAAATTATAAAAAATAGTAAATTGATTTCTGGAAATAAATTGAAAGCACCAAAATGATCTATAATACATAATTATCCATTTAAAAATAT
>NW_017671457.1:79497-92516 GCF_001879085.1 Nicotiana attenuata | reverse complement strand
GGGTCCAAGTCAGTAAAGCTGCCTCGTCTGGGCTGTCTAACTCATAGGTGCGCCACCAATCATAGGCGGCTCCTCGAAGCTGAAAAGTAGTGAAAGAAACCCCGCTCGATCCAGAGATACCCATAGTACGGAGAATACGGTAACACTCATCAAGAAACCCCAAGGCATCGTCTGATGCTAATCCACTGAACACCGGAGGATCATACTTCTTGAACCTCTCTAGTCTCATCTGCTCCTGCTCGGAAGCCGCTGCCATGCCCTCGGGCTGAATTGGGGTCGCAGGCGGTGCAGGAATAATCTCTCGGACCTGCTCGACATGTGCTCGCTGCTCAGGAGTGCGGGTGGCGGGAGTCTGTTCTCCTCCCCCGGCCTGGGATGTGGCTGCAGCAAGGGGATGCAATCCTGCCTGAGCCAAAGTGGTGTACATACTCATGAACTGTGCCAAAGTCTCCTAAAGGGATGGAGTAGTAGTGGCAGTAGGCGTGTCAGGTGCCTGGACTCCGGCTGGGTCTGCTGGTGGTACCTCGGCGGCAGCTCGCGCAGGTGCTCTCGCTGCACCACGTGCACGTCCTCGAACTCTACCCCGGCCCCGACCTTCGACGGCTACAGCAGGGGGTGCGGGTGCCTGATCACCTCGGGTAGTACGTGTCCTCACCATTTGTGAGAGAGTAGAAGACAGAGGTTTAGGATTGTGGATGTCAAAAATCACGCACGACAGGGAAATCAAATGAAGTGGAATTTTCCTAACGGTTACGTAGCCTCTCGCAGATAAGTACAGACGTCTCCGCACCGATCCACGAGACTCTAATAAACCGGCTTGTGATCTGTGACTCGTATGAACCTAGAGCTCTGATACCAACTTGTCACGACCCTAGTTCGCGCTCCGTGAACATGTCGTGACGGCACCTAGTCCCTACGACTAGCTAAGCCTAACAATGCGGAAGATAAACCATAATTGCGGAAGAAAGTAAATAAAACTAGACTAGAAAAATAAAACGGTGTTTAAGGTGCCGCCCGGCACATACCACAACAATTCTCGAAGCTAACAACATTCCCAAAACCCGGAAACTCACAAATCACAAGCTAAGAGGATACATAAGGGGCTCTGACTCAGGAATATCTATACAAATGAGAAATACTGGAAAAGCTATACTTATTACAGAAAGCTGGAAAGGGACTCCTCGGTCTACGGACGTAGCAGATATACCTTGAAGTCTCTACCGGTTCGCCTCCTTCCAAGGCTGACAGAACTGAGCGGAAGTACCTGTATCTGCACAACAAAAATGTGCAGAAGAGTAGCATGAGCACACCACGGCGGTGCCCAGTAAGTATCAAGACTAACCTCGGTGGAGTAGTGACGAGGAACAGTCGAGGCACCTACCGGTCAATAAACAGTATAATCATAGGAATAATGAAAACGACATATAATTATGTAAAGACTGCATGAATGACCAAAAATTCTACAATTCACAATACGAAAAAAAATACAACAAGTAACAACGAGAATATAATAAATGATGATATGAAATGACGGCAGAATCACAAATCCAAATCCTAAGGTCACAACACAGCAAGGGGGGGAGGAACAAGTCAATAACTCATATCCTACAATGATGTTCACAAAGGTCTTACTCAACTCTTTCCACAATTTCACCAAGTCTCGGACAAACCACAACTCACGAAGACCCGGTATCTGAAAAACTAACAATTGGCATCCTGTGCCCCATCAATCTCATGGTCATGCTGACAACTAACTGGCTAACTAGGGCCACTCTCCCAAATATAGTGGATAACGAGGGTGTACCTCCACCCTTAGCAAAAATCAGGAGGAATTCATCCTTATTAGGAGTGTTCGGCTACGTGTATGCTTGTGCAAGTGTTTTTAACAAGAATTCTACCAATTAGAAAACATAAAAAGGGGAACGGACCGCACGTACGAATGTTTCCTCACAACTTCCACGCGGTAACGCTTATACAGGTAAGCAACCCACAATCACAATATAAAACAAATAGGAATGCCTCCACAGGCCGTCACAATTCTTTAAAATCAACCCCTGACATAGCCCACCTTATTACGCCACGTGTGCAATTAATAACATAATAAGCACCGCCTTATTTCGACACACGTGCATCACAATGTTCCCACCTTATTTCGCCACATGCGCAACCCACATATAAGCATATAACATATTCCGCCTTATTACGCTGCATGTGCAACACATCAATAGCAACACGACAAAGACCTCGTGCAACCCTTCAACAACAACTGCACGGCAGAGACCTCGTGCATCACAGTACCAACAGTCGCACGGCAGAAACCTCGTGCATCACAGTATCAACAATCGCACGGCAGAAACCTCGTGCATCACAATATCAACAACCGCACGGCAGAAACCTTGTGCATCACAATATCATCAATCGCACGGCAGAAACCTCGTGCATCACAATATCAACAATCGCACGGCAGAAACCTCGTGCATCACGATATCAATGCAACAGAACAAATGACAATATATGCAGGAACAAAGCAAGAGGATCAACTCAAGAAATTCCGTTCACCAAAAGACGGTACAACTAACTCGCAAGGAATAACCGTGACAGAGAAATACTACGCGCAATAAGAACAACTCAACAAGGGAGAGTTAATATGAAACAACGATTCCATAACACTAAGTTCAACAACAAGGAAGTTAACATGAATCAAATAATTACAATTAAGGAAATTTCAACTAAACATGGGATATCTAACTTCTTTCCAATTAAGACCAATTAATCACGCGAGAGGTAGAATAATGCTTTCCAGATAAAGACAAGCAGTTAGGAATGCTAATGTGACTACCGAAGGGTAATTGTCTACAGTTAAACAAGTAAAAGTCGATTAGGCAACAAGAACAACCAAAAAGGGCAGATAAATTCCAAGTAAGTCATGTAGAGGTGAAACTAATAACAGGAAACTCAATCATATCAAGAACAACTTCATATTCGGTGATTACAAGGATCTAAGAGCCTAAAAGGGGCAATTTTTCCACAAATAAATCCGAGCTCGCACTCGTCACCTCGCGTACAAGGAATACAATCAACAAGGAAGACTCAAATCCTAAGGGGAAGTCCCCCACACAAGGTTAGGCAAGATACTTACCTCGACCCGGCTAAAATCAACTAGCAACCACGTTCTTGCCACGAGTACTCGACTCCAAATGGCCCAAATCTATTCAATTAAATCACACATTGTAAATAACATCTCAAGCAACTGATTCTACTATTTAATTCAAAGCTAAAGCGCGAAATTAGGCAAAATGACCAAAATGCCAACATCTCGGAATCGGATAAATTTTATATTTTCAGAACCCTCGTACCCTCTTGAGTCTAACCATATAAAAATCTCTCAAATCGGAGGTCAAATACCCACTCAAAATTCAATAATTTGGTCTATGAAGTCTTTACCCAATTTTTAATCAAAATTCGAAATTAAGGGATGAAATTAAGAGGAGATTCATGGAAATTGGTCTAAATCGAGTGATAATCACTTACCCAAATCGTCCGGGTGAAAATACCTTCAAAAATCGCCAAGAACCGAGCTCTAGAAGTCAAAATGGGATAAAAATGGTGAACCCTCGAATTTGTGATTAAATCTGTCTGCCCAGACATTTAATGCATCGCGAACGCGGAGGGAGCCTTGCGTTCGCGAAGAAAAATAATTGAAGTTGCCAAGAATGCCCTTCGCGATCGCGAGGGGCAGAACGCGAACGCGAAGGCTTGGGGGTCATGAAGCTACGCGAACGCGACTGGGCAATGCGAACGCGGTGAAGAGGAACGTGAAGCTTCGCGAACGCGAAGGATTACACGCGAACGCGATGAAGAAACTGGTCCTCCTCCAGAATTACTCTACGCGATCGCGTGGAGGAGGAAGCGAACGCGAACAAGAAGAAGGCCAAAGCTACGCGAACGCGAGGGTAGCGTCGAGAACGCGAAGAAGGAAATCCCAGCTGGTCAAGACAAGCCTTCGCGGACGCGAAGGTCATCTCGCGAACGCGTTGAAGGCATACCAGAAGCAGCAACAACAGTTCAAAAG
The DNA here is from genome assembly GCF_001879085.1 of Nicotiana attenuata. NCBI lineage: Eukaryota > Viridiplantae > Streptophyta > Magnoliopsida > Solanales > Solanaceae > Nicotiana > Nicotiana attenuata. The sequence goes on along the minus strand of NW_017671457.1, from coordinate 88,444 downwards.
CAAGGGGAAATGACCCGTAGCCCATCCGAAACACACCCGAGGCCCCCGGGATATCAACCAAACCTTCAGACATATCCTATAACACCATTCAAACTTGTACCAATCCTTAAACCACCTAAAACGACGCCGGAAACTCGAATTCAAGAAGGATTTGAGCCTAAGAACTTCAAATTTCATCAAAACACGCTTTCGATCAAAAACCTAACCAAAACACGTCCGAATGACCTGAAATTTTGCACACACGTCCCAAATGGCATGACGGAGCTACTGCAACTTCCGGAATCCCATTCCGACCCTCGTATCAAAAACTCACTATCGGATCGGAAACTTCAAAAATTCAAACTTCGGCATTTCAAGCCTAAATTAGCTAGGAACCTCCAAAATACATTCCGAACACACACCCAACTCCGAAATCACCTAACGGAGCTAACGGAACCGTCGGATTTCCATTCCGAGCCCGTCTTCACATAGTTCTGACTACGGACCACTTTTCAACACTTAAGCTCTCATTTAGGGACTAAGTGCCCCAAAACTCTCCGAAACTCAACACCGAACGTCCCAGCAAACCAAAATAGCAGAAATGAACTTAGAGGAAGCAATTAGTAGGGGATCAGGGCGTGAATTCTAAAAACGACCGGTCGGGTCGTTACAGAGCATATTGTGCATTTCATACAGTTGATGCATTGGCATGTAGAAGAAGTTGATTATATATCTTAAATTGTTCAAATTTGTATTTACCTTATCATTTTGAGCTATCTATTTAACTGAAAGCATGGCTATGTTCCTGTACATTTATTCTATTATATTTGTTGAGACGGAGTTCGTCACTACCTATCAGTCCATAGTTTGGACTTGTTAATTACTGAGTTGGTGTACTCACATTACCTCCTGCACCTTGTGTGCAGATCCAGGTATCTGTGGGCACGGTAGCTGTTGCTGCTATTTATTCAGTTGCAAATTCATCGGAGTTAGCAAGGTAGCTGCCCGACAATCGCACCCCTGCTTTTCTCCTTCTTTATCTTCCCTCTAGTATATTTTTTGTTATTCTCAGACTATGTTAGTTTTGCTATTTTCAGAACAGTTTGTAGTAGTTGCTCATGACTCAGTGACACCTCGATGTCGGGCTTTATTTTCCGTATTTTCTTATTTTGTGTTTAACTCTTTTATGAAATTTCTATTATGGAAAGCTTTGACTTATTTTTTATGAAATATCGAAGTGTTTTTGAGAAGTGTCGGCTTGCCTAGTACCACGATAGGCGCCATCAGGACGGGGTTAGTTTGTGGGTCGTGACATTGTCAAAGTTTTCAATTGTTTGATCTTCAAAGAACATACGACTTATAATAAGTTTATTTTCAAATGGATCATAAAAACGATAGTCAAATATAGCCAATGAAGATACGCTGCCTAGTTTTAACATCCAGCTCTGACCTTTTATCCTTAGTGACATGCACATAGGCCTTACAATTGAAGACTCTCAAATGATCATAAGAAACATTCTTACCAAACCAAACTATGTCTGGGACATCACTATCCTAATCAACAGTAACGGACAAATTGATAACATATGCAACAATATTAAGTACTTTTTCCCAAAAGAAGTCTGACATCTGAAAATGAATATCTAACCCTCCCAACTAAAATTTTGTTCATCCTCTCTGCTAAACCATTTAACTGAGGAGTCTTTGGAGTTAATTTTTGCTGCGGAATACCTGCACTCTGTAATAATTATCAAAAGGACCAATATACTCACCACTATTCTCTGAACGGATATATTTTATTTTCTTCCTTGTCTATATCTCAACCAAGGACTGAAAATCCTTAAATATATCAAGTACTTCATCTTTGGACTTCAAAGAAAATACCTAGAGTTTGCAAGAATGATCAATAATAAAGGTCACAAAGCAAAGTGCACTACCATGAGACCTTACTTTAAAGGACCACATAGGTCAGAATGTATCAATTCCAGCAAATTAAGCTTTCATGAAAGCGGATCATTCTAAAAGAAACTCTTTTCTGTTTTTCGGCTAAGCAATGAAAATATCTCTACAACTTTGCTTGTTTCATTCTAGAAAGAAAATAATTGTTAGCCAAATTATCAATCCTCTTTCTTACTTATATGACTCAGTCTTCTATGCCATAATTCTGATGAAGTATTAGTCTCCACCAAATTAACGGGTTCAATAGAAATAGTATCTGCATTTTATACAAGTTAGACAACTTGATGCCTCGAGCCACAACTATTGAACCTTTAGTAAGCTTCCTTGGCCACCACCAAGGATGTTATAGTAATTCTCATCATCAAGTTTTCATGCGAAAATTAAATTCACGGCAGACATCTAAAGCGTGCTTGACATTGTTAAGAACTAACCCGGAGCCATTGTTAGTTTTAAAGCAAACTATGCCAATGATAAATACCTCAACCTCACCATCATTGACCTTTTTTAACATTCTAAAATTACCTATGTATAAGAAGAAAGTGTTCCTTTTTGGCGTGATATGAGAAGTGGTACCTGAATTCACAAACTGCTAGTCTCATTGAACAAGATTAATGGATTCACCACAAAAAGTGTATCATCATTAAAAACACTATTAGCACAATTTTATTATCGCCATTTTTTTGTTGTTCTCTCATTTATCTCTTAAGCTTGAAACAAAACTTCTTGATATGCCCCTTCTTGTTACAATGATCACATGTAACATTGTTATACCTAAACCATAACTTGCTTCTACTTTTACTTCTATCATTCTGACATCTGTAGTTGCTTTCTTCAGTAACCAAAATATCAGAGTGTGAAGACGAGACTTGAGATCTTCTTCTCAGTTATTTATTTAAGACACCACTCTTAGCATGTTCGATAGTTTCAACACCACAGGGAGCAGAATTAGCCAAAGAAATACGAACAATTTTCTGAGAGTAGGGAGCTAAGTATTCAAATGTCAAAGTCTATGTATTTCTTTAATAAACCTTACACGTGTTCTAGACAGTTGGTCAAGAACATCCTAAAAATTATTTATATGATAAGAAAGAGGACTGTTGTCACGACCCGGACTTCCCACACTCGGAAGTCGTGATGGCGCCTACTCGAAGAAGCTAGGCAAGCCACGAAATACAGAAATCCTAACTCTTTCATTTTTTTATGCTTTTAATAACTTGTAATAACAGGTGATCAACATTTAAATAATAGCGAAAGATGGATTTAAGCGGAAGACTTAGATAAACATAATCCCAAAATCGATAGGAAAAGCCAACATATGTCTCTACCCAGAAACCAGTGTCACAACATTCACGGACTGTCTATGATTACTACATACAAATGTCTGAAAGAAAGAAATTCAGTCTGTCTCGGATACAAGTGATAACAGAAAATAATAGTAGATAGAAGAGACGCTGGGCCTGCGGATGCCTGCAGGACTACCTCGGGATCTCTGTGGACTGAAGGCTGGCTCCCAAGCTACTGCTTCTGTCCCAGTACTGCTCCGGTATCTGCACAGAGTGCAGAGTGTAGCATCAGCACAACCGACCCCATGTGCTGGTAAGTGCGTGGCCTAACCCCGACGAGGTAGTGACGAGGCTAGGACAGGACTACCAAACCAACCTGTGCAGTTCAATACATATATATACAACGGAATAGAAGTACAAAAAATTAACCAGTCAAAGGGAGGGGAGCATGCTGTAGGGACTGTAACAGTTCAGATATAGAATCACTAAATAAGGAATGAAACTGTACAACTACAATATCAACGAGAGTAAGAAAACAACAGTTGCACGGCATCATCCTTCGTGCTTTTACTCTCGCTCTCACCAAATCAATCATATAAAGTACACGGCATCACCTTTCGTGCTTTACCTCACATAATGATGGCACGGAATGATCCTTCGTGCATTAACGCTCATATCATGACAGGGAATGATCCTTCGTGCATTAACGTTCATATCATAGCACGGAATGTTCCTTCGTGCATTAGTATTCATATCATGGCACGGAATGTTCCTTCGTGCATTTACATATTTTAATAAAATTGTGCTAATAGTGTTTTTAATGATGATACACTTTTTGTGGTGAATCCATTAATCTTGTTCAATGAGACTAGCAGTTTGTGAATTCAGGTACCACTTCTCATATCACGCCAAAAAGGAACATTTCTTCTTATACATAGGTAATTTTAGAATGTTAAAAAAGGTCAATGATGGTGAGTTGAGGTATTTATCATTGGCATAGTTTGCTTTAAAACTAACAATGGCTCCGGGTTAGTTCTTAACAATGTCAAGCACGCGTTAGATGTCTGCCGTGAAATTTAATTTTCGCATGAAAACTTGATGATGAGAATTACTATAACATCCTTGGTGGTGGCCAAGGAAGCTTACTAAAGGTTCAATAGTTGTGGCTCAGGCATCAAGTTGTCTAACTTGTATAAAATGCAGATACTATTTCTATTGAACCCGTTAATTTGGTGGAGACTAATACTTCATCAGAATTATGGCATAGAAGACTGAGTCATATAAGTAAGAAAGAGGATTGATAATTTGGCTAACAATTATTTTCTTTCTAGAATGAAACAAGCAAAGTTGTAGAGATATTTTCATTGCTTAGCCGAAAAACAGAAAAGAGTTTCTTTTAGAATGATCCGCTTTCATGAAAGCTTAATTTGCTGGAATTGATACATTCTGACCTATGTGGTCCTTTAAAGTAAGGTCTCATGGTAGTGCACTTTTGCTTTGTGACCTTTATTATTGATCATTCTTGCAAACTCTAGGTATTTTCTTTGAAGTCCAAAGATGAAGTACTTGATATATTTAAGGATTTTCAGTCCTTGGTTGAGAATATAGACAAGGAAGAAAATAAAATATATCCGTTCAGAGAATAGTGGTGAGTATATTGGTCCTTTTGATAATTATTACAGAGTGCAGGTATTCCGCAGCAAAAATTAACTCCAAAGACTCCTCAGTTAAATGGTTTAGCAGAGAGGATGAACAAAATTTTAGTTGGGAGGGTTAGATATTCATTTTCAGATGTCAGACTTCTTTTGGGAAAAAGTACTTAATATTGTTGCATATGTATCAATTTGTCCGTTACTGTTGATTAGGATAGTGATGTCCCAGACATAGTTTGGTTTGGTAAGAATGTTTCTTATGATCATTTGAGAGTCTTCAATTGTAAGGCCTATGTGCATGTCACTAGGATAAAAGGTCAGAGCTGGATGTTAAACTAGGCAGCGTATCTTCATTGGCTATATTTGACTATCGTTTTTATGATCCATTTGAAAATAAACTTATTATAAGTCGTATGTTCTTTGAAGATCAAACAATTGAAAACTTTGACAATGTCACGACCCACAAACTAACTCCGTCCTGATGGCGCCTATTCGTGGTACTAGCAAGCCGACACTTCTCAAAAACACTTCGATATTTCATAAAAAATAAGTCAAAGCTTTCCATAATAGAAATTTCATAAAAGAGTTAAACCAAAATAAGAAAATACGGAAAAAAAGCCCGACATCGAGGTGTCACTGAGTCATGAGCAACTACTACAAACTGTTCTGAAAATAGCAAAACTAACATAGTCTGAGAATAAACAAAAAATATACTAGAGGGAAGATAAAGAAGGAGAAAAGCAGGGTGCGATTGTCGGGCAGCTACCTTGCTAACTCCGATGATTTGCAACTGAATAAATATCAGCAAACAGCTACCGTGCCCACAGATACCTGGATCTGCACACAAGGTGCAGGAGGTAATGTGAGTACACCAACTCAGTAATTAACAAGTCCAAACTATGGACTGATAGGTAGTGACGAACTCCGTCTCAACAAAATAAATAGAATAAATGTACAGGAACATAGCCATGCCTTTCAGTTAAATAGATAGCTCAAAAATGATAAGGTAAATAGCAAATTTGAACAATTTAAGATATATAAATCAACTTCTTCTACATGCCAATGCATCAACTGTATGAAATGCACAATATGCTCTGTAACGACCCGACCGGTCGTTTTTAGAAATTCACGCCCTGATCCCCTACTAATTGCTTCCTCTAAGATCATTTCTGCTATTTTGGTTTGCTGGGACGTTCGGTGTTGTGTTTCGGAGAGTTTTGGGGCACTTAGTCCCTAAATGAGAGGCTTAAGTGTTGAAAGTGGTCCGTAGTCAGAACTATGTGAAGACGGGCTCGGAATGGAAATCCGACGGTTCCGTTAGCTCCGTTAGGTGATTTCGGAGTTGGGTGTGTGTTCGGAATGTATTTTTGGAGGTTCCTAGCTAATTTAGGCTTGAAATGCCGAAGTTTGAATTTTTGAAGTTTTCCGATCCGATAGTGAGTTTTTGATACGAGGGTCGGAATGGGATTCCGGAAGTTGCAGTAGCTCCGTCATGCCATTTGGAAGTGTGTGCCAAAATTTCAGGTCATTGGACGTGTTTTGGTTAGGTTTTTTGATCGAAAGCGTGTTTGATGAAATTTGAAGTTCCTTAGGCTCAAATCCTTCTTGAATCGAGTTTCCGGCGTCGTTTTAGGTGGTTTAAGGATTGGTACAAGTTTGAATGGTGTTATAGGATATGTCTGAAGGTTTGGTTGATATCCCGGGGGCCTCGGGTGTGTTTCGGATGGGCTACGGGTCATTTCCCCTTGCTTTTGAACTGTTGTTGCTGCTTCTGGTATGCCTTCATCGCGTTCGCGAGATGGCCTTCGCGTCCGTGAAGGCTTGTCTTGACCAGCTGGGATTTCCTTCTTCGCGTTCTCGACGCTACCCTCGCGTTCGCGTAGCTTTGGCCTTCTTCTTGTTCGCGTTCGCTTCCTCCTCCACGCGATCGCGTAGAGTAATTCTGGAGGAGGACCAGTTTCTTCATCGCGTTCGCGTGTAATCCTTCGCGTTCGCGAAGCTTCACGTTCCTCTTCACCGCGTTCGCATTGCCCAGTCGCGTTCGCGTAGCTTCATGACCCCAGGCCTTCGCGTTCGCGTTCTGCCCCTCGCGATCGCGAAGGGCATTTTTGGCAACTTCAATTATTCTTCTTCGCGAACGCGAGGCTCCCTCCGCGTTCGCGATGCATTAAATGTCTGGGCAGACAGATTTAATCCCAAATTCGAGGGTTCACCATTTTTATCCCATTTTGACTTCTAGAGCTCGGTTCTTGGCGATTTTTGAAGGGATTTTCACCTGGGCGATTTGGGTAAGTGATTCTCACTCGATTTAGACCAATTTCCATGAATCTCCTCTTAATTTGATCCTTTAATTTCGAATTTTGGTTAAAAATTGGGTAAAACTTTCATAGACCAAATTATTGAATTTTGAGTGGGTATTTGACCTCCGATTTGAAGAGATTTTATGATCTGAGTTGTAACTCGTATGTAGTAAGGGTTCTGAACAGATGATTAATAAAATTATCCGATTCCGAGACGTTGGCCTGAGGGGCATTTTGGTTATTTTCCTAATTTCGCTTTAGCTTTGAATTAAATAGTAGATCAGTTGCTTGAGATGTTATTTACAATGTGTGATTTAATTGAATAGATTTGGGCCATTTGGAGTCGAGTACTCGTGGCAAGAACGTGGTTGCTAGTTGATTTTAGCCAGTTCGAGGTAAGTATCTTGCTAACCTTGTTGTGGGGGACTTCCTCTTAGGATTTGAGTCTTCCTTGTTGATTGTATTCCTTGTTCGCGAGGTGACGAGTGCGTGCTCGGATTTATTTGTGGAAAATTGCCCCTTTTAGGCTCTTAGATCCTCGTAATCACCGAATATGAAGTTGTTCTTGATATGATTGAGTTTCCTGTTATTAGTTTCACCTCTACATGACTTACTTGGAATTTATCTGCCCTTTTTGGTTGTTCTTGTTGCCTAATCGACTTTTACTTGTTTAACTGTAGACAATTACCCTTCGGTAGTCACATTAGCATTCCTAACTGCTTGTCTTTATCTGGAAAGCATTATTCTACCTCTCGCGTGATTAATTGGTCTTAATTGGAAAGAAGTTAGATATCCCATGTTTAGTTGAAATTTCCTTAATTGTAATTATTGATTCATGTTAACTTCCTTGTTGTTGAACTTAAGTTGTTATGGAATCGTTGTTTCATATTATTCTCCCCTTGTTGAGTTGTTCTTATTGCGCGTAGTATTTCTCTGTCACGGTTATTCCTTGTGAGTTAGTTGTACCGTCTTTTGGTGAACGGAATTTCTTGAGTTGATCCTCTTGCTTTGTTCCTGCATATATTGTCATTTGTTGTGTTGTTGCATTGATATCGTGATGCACGAGGTTTCTGCCAGTGCGATTGTTGATATTGTGATGCACGAGTTTTTGCCGTGCGATTGGTGATATTGTGATGCACGAGGTTTCTGCCGTGCGGTTGTTGATATTGTGATGCACGAGGGTTTCTGCCGTGCGATTGTTGATACTGTGATGCACGAGGTTTCTGCCGTGCCGATACCCATCTTAAAAAAAACAAACAATTAAAATCTGGAAGGGGAAACCATCTTCGGGGAATACAGATAAAACATGAATCGTCCAGTAGAATTATCAAGAAAACCAAAATTTAACTTCTAACAAGGAATAAGGAAAAACATAAGGCAGAATTTCACTCTCGCGTCCACAGTCTCGTTGCAGGCGTGCAACCCGATCCATTTCTCATATCTTGTGGTAGGCGTACCACCCATCTATTTCATTAATATCTCGTGGTAGGCGTACACCCGATCCCATTTCATTATATGTCTCGTGGTAGGCGTCACACCGATCCCATTTCATTATATCTAGTGGTAGTAGCGTACCACCCGATCCTATTTGTTATTTAATAATCTCGTGGTAGCGACCGCACCCGCCATCCCATTTTATTATATCTTGTGTAGGTCACACCTCCTTTTTAATATTCGATACCACTACACCCGCAAAGGACCGTAAAGAGTTTTTCACACACTTAAAGGACATATCGAGGAACGAGATTTAATTAAGATTTCAGAGCACCACTAT
>NW_017671457.1:31479-79472 GCF_001879085.1 Nicotiana attenuata | reverse complement strand
CCACTTGGGAGATTAATGGTGTCCCAAGTCACCGGTTGAGTCCCGAACCGAGGAAATTATGACTCTGTTTAACAGTCCGCGATCCAGAAATCCGAGTAAGGAATTCTGTTAACCCGGGAGAAGGTGTTAGGCATTCCCGGGTTCCGTGGTTCTAGCACGGTCGCTCAACTGTCATATTTGGCTTATTTGTTTGATCTTAGTACATGTTTTAACCTATGTGCTTTTAACTTTGAACCGCTTTTATTGTTATTATTTTAAGAGAATTGCAACGTCATGAAATTATGTCTCGAACCGCGTCACATAAATGAACCCGCAATTTTTGACACATTTCGACTTCGTTGGAATTTGGATTTGGGTCACATAAATGTGCACCCGTATTTAGGAAGGTAAAATTATTTAAATTGCGTGCCTAAAGAGACTATCGCGTTATTATCTTTGGAGAAGGCTGCAAAATTCGCTAAACGGCCCATCTCGAAGTCTAAGTATTTTAGCATAAGCAATTATCGAGGGCCCCGCCATTTATGTGTTTTATTTGGCGGGGCTCCCCTCTTTTAATATTTAAAGGCCAATCCTAAAGCAAATTACAGTTTTCTACCCAAGTTGTCTCTACAGGGCCTACTTAGTTTGTATTGTTCCAGAACTAATTTACTTAAGTATTTGATTTTTATTCAGAATTTCAGTGACTCCCTTGGGCCTCAGGCTTAGCCCAGCAAGAACAACACATAGTCAAAACTCGAATTGGGCTGCGGACAGACCTCATTCAGGCCCAGCTTCAGCATTCAGGCTTGCAGATATTGGAGTCGTTCCACGTTTATTCATACACACTTTTTATGCTCATCTCAATAAAATTTAAAACAATTGTGCATCTAAACCGACTGGATTGGATTAAAATTCAGATTTGTTGTTAATCTATTTACCTACTACTGAACTTCTGGATACGACTAAAAGCAAAACAAACTGAGAAACGTGAATTGAGTTTTAACAAAAATAGGCATGAATGTGAATCCACGGGTATTAGCTACTGCAATACAAGGTTGTTTGAGACGTCTCTTCAGCTTGAAATCAAAACTAACGTGGATATCATATGTTGATCTCGAAGTCAATTGTGAATTCACACCAATTCTGATTTCTACTTATCAACAAAACGTGAAACTAAAACCATCACCAAACCATACCAAAACCACGGCTGGACAACCACAGATTTAACAGTCCAAAATAGTTCAAATTATACAATCCAATCTTCAGTTTAGTCATTCAATGTAAGCTGAAAGTAATCCTAAACAAATACTCATCATCTAATATATGTTCTATTGTGATAGTCTGAATACACATATTCAGGAAGTAAATGAAAAAGCCTTTCATTTCAACATTTCAACTCAAGGCTATACCAAATCGTGTTTCGAATGTGTACCTGGAAATGGAACAAAGTGAAAGGAGCGAGAGTCAGCAATAGAACAACAATCAGCAGTGGGATTCAACAGCAGAGGATGGATTTCGGATTTAAAACGACATCATATAGCCCAGGATTGAATAATAGAGGAGCAACACCAATAAAATGACCAGATTAGACTTGATCAAACCCAAATTGACTCGAATAAGTTCCAACTTGAAAACAACCCAGGAATCTCCAGCAAATTCCAGCAACCAAACTCTAAGCTAAATGATGCAAAATCAAATACTACAACTTGAAATTAAACCAAACTCTCAATAGAACAATATCTTTTTGAGTTTTTGGAGCTTTGCTACTGTTTTTTTGGTTTTTGGTTAAGAAGATAAGATCTAAGAGAAGTTTTTGAATTTCAAAATTCAAATTTGAGCTGATGAATGCTTGTATGAGTGGGGGGAAATTTTCAGAGCTGAAAAACTTGTTCCCTAAGGCATTGAGGACTGCTTTTTATAGGCATAAGGGAGGGCAGCCCTCTATTTTCTATTTTCTTTTTCAGTCCCTTTTTATTTCAAACTGGTCCTTTACTTATTAACTTGTTCCTCAAGTTAGTACCCTAAGTTTACTGAAATATGCACTAAAGTCTTTCTCTAGAAGATCCTGGAAAACTCTAGTGTTAACTACCATGTTCTACCCAATCCCAAATACCCAAATTATCCCTGAACTTACACTAAAATTGTAGCTATAACCAAACAACTTCCTAAGTTCTGAATTGAACTTCGACTGAAAAATGTAATCCTAATTCACTACTATCTAATTATCTATTAAACTCGGCAATAAACAAATTAAGACTAATCAAGCCCAAACAAAGTCGATTAACAACTATTGAGACACAAGATTAAACTAATATCCAAATACTAATCTAACCAAATCAAATTCATCACTCAACTAAAACCAAGAATCAAATGAACTAAAATCTATATGGCTGAACAATTAAGCACAAATTAAATCACCAAATCAGAACAGAATCAAACAAAAAATGGGAATTAACCTAAACAATAAACACTACGGGAACAAACCGACTCATCGAGATTATACCTACACATTTAATACCTAAACATTTAGCTAACAGTAACAGACAGAATTAGATTGATATTAAACTAGGCTATCAATTAAAACTATGCAGAACTTAAAACAACATTTGAAAAACACGAATCGAATTAATAAGAACCAGAACCAAAGAAAAACAAAAATAAAAAGAGAAGAGAAACTCACTGATTTCAGACTTGATATGATTAAACAGTCGAAATTGATTTCTGGTTAATGTTATTTGTCTATTTCGTCAGAAATAGGCATATAACATTAACCAAAAATCAGCTGACTTCAAAACCTCCCAAAACAGGTTCGAACCCATGAACCCTAGATTTGAAATTCGGCGAGTTCCGGCGGGATTTGAGGGGTTTTGGTTAGGGATTAGGGATGAGGGAGGTCAGGGGAGTGTAGGGTATGAATTTGGGGCCGTTTGGACAAGGTAAGGTTTTGGCCGGAGAGTTTAGATTCAATATTCGAGCCGTTTGACTATGATTCGAGGAAAACCAATACTAGATATGGAAAGAGGAGGACGAGGGGAGATTGGGGTGTTAATTTGGAGTGGTTTGGAGCCGGCGCCGCCACCGGAGCCGGTGAGAATTTGGTGGCGGCTGGATTAGGGTTTTGGGGGTCGGTCTTAGAGAGATGAGGTGAGGGGGACGATGAAGGGGGGTAGGGGTCTTAGGACAGTTTTATCTCAAGTTTTGGTTAGTTCCCAGCCGTTGGATCAAAGATCCTCGACGGCTGGGATTAAACTATGACCAAACGACGTCGTTTGGTGAGGCAGGGGAGACGGACCGGGTTACCGGGGTTGGGCCTGGGTCTTTCAGGGTTATTTCGTTTGGGCTCAGCCATTTTGGCCCAAATTCGGGTCTTTTAAGAGCAGTCCACTTTCTCTCTTTTTTTTTTTAAAACAAGTTTTCTTTTATTTCTTTTACTTATTTTTGTTTTCATTTTGTACTTTTTATATTTTTCTGACTTTATAAAAATGCAAAAAAAAATTAAAATAAAGACCTAATATATTTTCAAAGTTAAGCTAATTAATTCCTAAAATTGTTTAAAATCTATTTCGTGACAAATTCAGCAATTAAAAATGCAAAAGTGGACTATTTTTGTTATTTTCTTCATATTTTGTTCTAAAAACAACTTAACCACTAATTAATCCTAAAATATAAAATTAGATCCTAAATGCAAATGTCAAGCGTATTTTTTATATTTTCATATGAATTAAAATGCACAAATAAAATGCAAACAATTAACAGAAAATAACACAAAATTCACAACTTGTAAAATAATGAAAGAAAATCATTTTGTTTGAATTTTTGGGAATAATTCACTTAGGGCAAAAATCACGTGCTCACAGTAGGCGTACCACCCGATCCCATTTCATTATATCTTGTGGTAGGCGTACTACCCGCTCCCATTTACAAGCCAACATATAATCACAAGGAATCCCGGCAAAGGAACAAAAGCAATATAATAAATTCCCGGCAAGGGAACAAGAGCAATGTAATAACTTCCCGGCAAAGGAACAACAATATCAAGACCAACATCCAGGCAAGGGAGAATCAGCTATAACTAATCCTAACTCAACTCCTACTCAGCTCAATTAGTACCAACACTCAATCATAAATAAAATCCATAAAAATAAACTAAATCTTTGCTCAATATCGAGAATCATCAATTAAAGCATCCGTAGTAACATTTAAGAGCACAACATCTATCAATTCAAGACTCACGGTCATGCTCGATACCAACGTATAGATACTCGTCACCATGCCTATACATCGTACTCAACAAGAAGCAATTAGCAAATAGGACACAACTCCTAATCCCTCAAGCTAAGGTTAGAGCGGACACTTACCTCAAACATCCACGGCCAACTCAAGCCTCAAACACCGCCTTTCCTTTCGAATTTGGCTCCAACACAATCGTATCTAGACATAATCGACTTAATAACATCAATAAATACTAAACAATCCAATTCCAATGCTTAATTATAACTTTCCAATCATTCTTTCCGAAAACCCAAAAATGGACCCCGGGCCCGCTTGGTCGAAACACGAGGTTCGGACCAAAATCCAATCACCCATTCACCCACGAGCCCGAATACGTAATTTGTTTTGAAATCTGACCCCAAAACGAGGTCAAATTCCCAAATAATCAAAAAGCCCCAACTCTACCCAATTCCCCAATTTTCTACCATTAAAACCCTAAGATTATTGATAAAAGTTGATGAAAAACATTAGATAGTTGAAAGAAATCAGTTAATGAATATTTACTTGTGATTTGGGAAGAAAATCTCTTGCGAAAATCGCCCTAGTTCTTCTATTTTTGTGAAAGTTTGAAAGAAAATCGCTGAAGTTATGTTTTTAAAAAGACTCACTGCCCGACTTCCGCATCTGCGTCTCGTGGGTCGCATCTGCGCAACCGCACGTGCGGAAGAATGGGCGCTTATGCAGAAATGGCTAGGCCCCGCTGGGGCCGCACTTGCAAGAAAAGGGCCCGCTCCTGCGGAACCGCATCTGCAGAAAATTATCTGCATCTACGAGACTAGACCGCACCTGCGACCCACTGTGCGCACCTGCGAGTCCGCATCTGCGGCCCAAGAACCGCAGGTGCGGTTACACCAGAACTGGTGCAACAGTAGCATTTTTCCTAAGTTTAAACACCCCGGAACCTACCCGAAACTCACCCGAGCCCTCGGGGCTCCAAACCAAACATGCGTACTAACCCAAAAACATCATATGAACTTATCCGTGCGATCAAATTGCCAAAATAACCTCTAAAACAACGAATTAAACCTCAAAATCAATGAATTCCTTCAAACTTCTTAAAACATCAATTTTAGCAATTTAGGTCCGAATCACGTCAAATGACATCCGTTTCTCACCAAATTTCACAGAATCATCTTAAATCATATATAAGACCTGTACCGGGCGCCGGAACCAACATACGGGCCCGATACCAACATGTTCTAATCAAGTTTCAATTCAAAATCCTTTCAACAATTTCAGAAAATAATTTTCTTCAAAAATTCATTTCTAGGGCTTGGGACCTCGGAATTTGATTCCGAGCATACGCCCAAGTCCCATATTTTCCTACGGACCCTCCAGGACCGTCAAATCACGGGTCTGGGTCCGTTTACCAAAAATGTTGACCGAAGTCAAATAAATGCATTTTTAAGTCAAAATTTCAATATCTCACAGATTTTTCACATAACAGCTTTCCGGCTACACGCCCGGACTGCGCGCACAAATCGAGGTGAAGATAAAGAGGTTTTTAAGGCCTCGAAAACACAGAATCTATCTATAATTAAAAGCTGAGGAAAAAAGCATGTCATGAAGCCAAGTGGCAGTATCCCCAATAGACACTTGGCAGATTCAGACAAAGCTCCAATTTCTTTGGAAGTACACGAATGAAATTCACTTTCAAAACTGTCAATCTCAAAAACTGTACACCTTCCCTTGGAAAATTCTTATTTTTTATGTTAAAATTATTAAATAAACATGGTGGGTATACAAACCGTTCAAACTACCCACGTTGGTGGGAAAACCAACCGTTCATACTGGGCTTTATATATCTGATTTTTTTATTTTAAAAATTTTAATTAACTGAACGTTCTGGGCTTCATATATCTGATTATTTTTTTAAAAAAATTTTAATTAACTGAACGTGGGGTAAAATTTAACTCCACAATTTTAGGTTTAAACTTTTTACCTACAACTTACCCTAAATTGTCTCTGCTAAATCACAATACGCTCAACTGTGTAACCCACGATTTAGTATAGTGGGTTCCAACTGATAAAAACTGCAACTATATATTTCCTCCCACAACTTAACCTACTGCAATTCTACTTTTCGTTTTCATATCAAGATTACAAGTAAAGTTACTTCTTATGCAAAAGATGACTAATCACATTGATTTCATCAAGGATATAACAATTTCAAAGATGCAATGGAAGTTGAAAGTTCGGGTTGTCCGTATGTGGAAAATACCGGATCGTTTTAATCCTGGAAATATATTCTCGATTGAATTGGTTCTACAAGATGAAAAGGTATTTTAAATATGTTATTCGCTGTGTAATTCCTTTTTTGTTTTCGAAATTTCAATATCAATATATATAGATTTTATTTGCTCTGTGACATTGTTATATGAATACTTTCAAATTGCAAAAAACAGTGTACCTTCCAAGTGTTCTATACATTGATTTGCTTTGCTTGCAAGTGTAAAACAAGTTAATTGCCAATGTTGACCACCTGCACATCTGTAAAAACATGCTTACATAGCAGGTTAACTGTATATATACACACAGTAGGTGGAGTTTACTTTATTTAGTCAAAAGAAAGAATTCTGTTTTCATGTTTTTTTGCTAACGCATGTTGTCATCACATACATAGAAAATGCAAAATCTAACAACTACAGAAATTAAGTTGCAGAGTATATAAATATGCAGAATGTTAACTTCTTTCGACTAAAAAGAATGCAGAATATATAGTTTGTACACTTGCAACTGTTAACCAAGTTTATTGCCAATCTGCACCACCTTTACATCTCTATAAACTTTTTAGCAATTACCAACAGCACTGTATATATACACACAGTAGTATATATGTGAGTAATTCAAATAATCCATCATGGAGTTCAACATGATGTAACAAATATCCATCATGCTCTTTTCCTCAGCAGATTTGCATCTAACCTGGTAATTCAATAATTTGCAAAACTATATTTTTTTCTCTAAATAATTTGTTATTTATTGTTGTTTGTAGGGCGATCGTATACATGCTTCTATTGGCAAGTCAGTTTTGCACCTTTTCAACACAAAAATTAATGAGCTTCGATTATATCTTATGGCGAACTTTATCGTTTGCCAAAACAAGGAGAGGTTCAACACCACAAAACATAGACTGATGCTGACGTTTACTCAACGGACAACAGTGGCGGAAACAAGTGATCCACTTTTCCCAATGAATATCTTTGATCTCCGACCATATCATCAATTGATAAATAAAGTTGATGTTAACGAGAGTGAATTATTTGGTAATAATTGTGTTTTACCTTAATTTCATTTACCATATTTGTTTTTTTAATTGTTTTTTTCCGTTAAATGCTAATAGTTTGATTCTACCTATTTTAACATCTTTTTATTTTCATCTTTATTATTAATAGATTGATGCTACTTATTTTAACTTATTTTTTTCCTTTAGAAGTTATAGGAGAAATTGTGAATTTTAGTGAGGTACACACGCAAAAACAAGGTGAAATGTCTAGGAAGTTTATGGATATCGAACTAGAAGATGATGAGTAAGAATAAACAGACAACCATGTATTAATGATATATTTTTAAAATACATATTCTAAAAATTTTACCTTATTTCTATTTGACAGGAGGAACAAGTTATCTGCTACATTCTGGGGCGAATTTGTTGATCAAGTTATACCTTACCTTTTAAGTTCTAACAACCAGCCTGTTATTGTTGTTATACAACTCATAAAAGCCCATAAATATCAAGGTAACATGCAACTATTCAATTTTACATAATTTTGTTAAAGTTATTCATTACATGTTACAAATTATTCGCTTTTTTCAGATTCATATTCTGTGCGCAACACTTGGAATACATCAAAGTTGTGGATTAATCCTACTTTTCCTCAATCTGACGAGTTTAAAAGAAGGTTAAATATATTTTAATCATGTATCTCCAATCATATCTATATTTTGATGTGTATTTCTAACTTTAATCCTCATTTATAAATATAGATTACTTTCTGTTCGGGATATTTCCTCTGAGAGGCTGACTCAAACCATCTCTCAACAAAGTTACTCTGTTTCGGATGAGTTAGAGAAGGGCATTGCTGAAGTTAAAATAATTGCCCAATTAGTGGAGTCCATGCAAGTGAATTAACTCTTTTTATCTTCTTTCTTTGATTTTTCAAAACACCTTCTTTTCTATTTGTTTTCTTTTGAGATTTCAGCCATTGCTTCTTCTATTTTACTATATAAAAATGTCATTAAACATTTAGAATATAATGAGTTTTTATTTTACATATAATCCATTTGCATAAATATGTATAGTTGAAAAAATGTTAGTTTTTATAATATTGGATGGAACACATGCCAGTTTTGTGTTTTCAGTGAAATCGTTGCAAACTTATGTTAGTTTATTTCTTCGTATTAATGCATAGAAAGTAAATATACTAACCACTCTTATCATATTGAATACTAACAAATCTCTGCTTTGGCTGTGCACACTTTCTCCAACCTAAAATTGCATTCTCCATCTTATGAGTTTATGAGAATTTTCTGATGGAAACACAAACAGATAGTATAGGTTGCTCTGTCCCTGCCTCACATTTTGTGAAATCTTCCCCTTCCGACACATGCCAGGTCTGTTTATTCACTGGAATCGTTGGCCCTCATGTTAGTTTCTTTCTTCATATTAATGGACACAAGGGAAATATAGTAACCACTCATACTATATTGAAAATTTACTTCAAACTTAAAATGTTAGTAAAATAACACTTTCCTTAAACAAAAACTGTTATAAATATGGAGATTCGGCTATGTTTTACATTTCATACTTAACATATATGAAATATGAAAACTCTACAAGGGGGCGTGAATTCACAGATCTTCCAACAAAAAACCCCCTAATGTCAGTATGTTCAGTTCTTGGCATTCTTAAGAGTAGCAGCTTCAGCAATAGAATTTCGTTGGGTAGTGCGATTAAACAAACTTTTACGTTTAACAGTTGTCATCTCTTAAAGACAGTCCAGCCAGTCCGAACACCGTGCCTTTCCATGTCGACCCCTTTGGTTCCCATATTTCCTGCCTCTTCGTATATATTGCTATATCATTTCCAAAGCGGCCAACTCTGTTTTTACTGAGAATTCAGTCAACACAGGCCAAATTATGTATTAAGTCACACAAAGTGGTATCAACTATCATGGGAGCAACTGTTGTATTTATTCATTTCCATTGAATTGGATACCTTATATTCCATAAGAACACACTTAACTACTAAACTTGCTATAAATTAAAGAGATCCGTCATGAAAAAGTTATATATTATGAGTTTATGAGTATTGTTTGCTGGAAACACAAACATATCGTATATTTTTGTCTGGCCCTGTCACAGGTTATTAATTTATTTAAATACATTATGCACTTTTACATTTCCTCTTTGAAATAATTTTTTATTCCTGGCAGTCGATACCTGGTAAATACTTGCTGCCCATATGACAGACATCACTTCCTTCTTCTGTTTCTGCCTGTGCTTTATTCGAATAGACTCAAAAACCAGTTTAGGTTAACCATCATGCAGCTGAATATCTTTCCATTGCAATAGTTATCTTCTAATAGCCTATATCCATAGGCAATTGCCAAATAAATGCTGGATTTTTTCAATTGCTTGATCATCACATAAACAACAACTATGTCTGTTGTAAGTATAATCTGCATTTGGCCTAATCTTTCTTTTGTGAACAATCTCTTTTTAGTTGCTAGACAAGCAATGAATCCGTGCTATGCCTGTGCAATGTTGCTCCACATTACACTTGCATTCTCCAACAGACAAGTTTATGAGCATTTCTCAATGGAAACACAAACATATTATATAGATTGGTCTGCCCCTACCCCACATGTTGTGAAATCATCGCCTTTCGTTTTACATACATTATTCCACTTTTCTTAAGCACTTACTCCATGCAAATCTATGCATGTCATACTTTATATGTTCACCTGTCAAATGACATATTGGTTGACATCCATAATTTATGTTATATAAAATATGCAAATTATATATTATTAGTTTTTTTCCCACATATACGCTATCTCTATAAGTCACGATTTAAAGTTTAATCGTTTTATTAAACAGGAAGGTCCTTGTTGATTGTCGCAAGTATAAAAAATTTAGAGCTTGGAAAAGGATGGTCGTATGTCAGTTGCAAGAAGTGCCAAAAGAAGGTGGATAAAGTAGGAAAAATTTATCAATGCCCAAACCCCAAATGCAAAAATGAAGATAACTCAGCAGTTATTAGGTAAAACCATCAACTTTATTTCCTTAATCCATCGTAAATGTATATTTATATCTCAAATATTTCCTGTGCAATTAGGTACAAGCTTCAGGTTAGGGTAATGGATACTACTGGATCTGTTTCCCTATTACTTTGGGACCGTGAAGCAATGTTTCTCATAGGCAAATCCGCAAAAGAATTGAAGGAAGGATTTCTTGCGGTATATCAACTAATTATATTCATATTATTTATTTGAAAAATTCTAACCCAAAATTTCATTCTAGAATACTGGCGTTGTTGATAAGTATCCTTATCCAGTAGAGCTGAACAATGTTCTCGAAAGAAAATTCATGTTTAAGGTTATTGTGAAGAGCTCGAACATTCAATTGCAACAGGAAGTTTATAGTGTTGTTAAGCTTACGGATGAGGAGCAACTGATAAGGAAATATAGTCCTGATCCACCTTCATTTGACTTAACTGTATGTCATATATGCTTACAAAATTCATAATATATTTACATTGCAAATTTATTTTAAACTACATTATTTATATCATAAGTTGACACTTCTTTATTTATTATTTTGCGAAAGGACCCAGAATTCAATAACAATCAAGACTTTGATGGAGAGAAGGAATGTGAGGTAAATACGTCACCATTTTTAATTTGCCCTTTAAAATGACATAGACTTATATATCTCCACGGATCTGTTTCTGAATAAAATTTAAAGATTTATGGAGATTGTTTTATACCTTTAAAATTTTGTGAATGTTTCACTTTATCTATTCTATATGCAGCTGGAAACTCATTATTAATATTTATTACATTATTGATTCTTATACATGCATTTTTTCCTGCATATAGACTAATAAAGCTGTAGCACTTATAACTTCACTAATTATTTTCAGAATGCTTTGTATTTATATGTGCAGGATTCTACCGAAGAGAGCGAGTTAACTGATATTTCAAAAACACTTGCGAAGATGAGTTTAAACTAACGCCGCAACAGTGGTTGAAGAAGATCCAAATACACAGTTGTCAGGAAATAAAATCAAGAGAGTATTTAAGAAGAAGAAAAACAACATAATGTGTTTGTACATGTAACACATGGAGAAAACCAAAAAGTTCTTATTAGTTTTATTAGTACTTTATTAGTTATGAACATTGTATTTTAATCATTTCAAGTTATTTTTATTGTCTTTTACTTTTCTGTTTTACTTTAGTTTACACATTTTGTAGTATGGACAACATAGTTGAAGCTTTTCATCTTTCTTTTCTGGTAGTAAAGTCTGCCTATTCACCATCGTATACTTTTTGTTGCTGTACATTAATTATTTTATCTCATTTTCGATGTGAACGTATAAATAGTATATAATGAAAATGAATTAGTCATCTTTGTTCAATAACATTTTTAGATTTTGCAAATTATAAATTTCACTGCCACTCATCTTATGAATGCATATAGGAATATTAGAAGTAGTTCTCTTTATTTTTAATAAAGAAGCATTATAGTCATGACGTTCAATGATTATTTGAATATATCACTCTCCACAGTGTATCCCACTGAAACAGAAAATATATAACTGTTTTTACTCACTCCTTATGAATCATTTACACTTCGCAGGAGTTGTTCGTCGTCATCAACCAGCACGTTGGGGAATAGTTTCAAATTGGAGTTTTAAAATTATTTTGAAATAAGAAAACGAAAAATCTATTTATATATAATATACATATAGAAAATGAAAAAAAAAATTACCATATATATACATAGTAATTGATTACTTTATTTGAATTAATAAATATAGATATCGTATAATAAATATGATAAAAAACAACGAAAAATAAATATATAAAAAATAACTACCCATTCAAATTGGGTGGGAGTAGTTTCAAGTTTGAGTTTTTAAATTATTTTAAAATAAAAAGCAAAAAAAAAAAAAATTACCAATAAAAAACGAAAAAAGAGAAGAAAAACTACCCATTCAAATCGGAAATTAGTTTCAAGTTGGAGTTTTAAAATTATTTCTAAAATAAAAAACAAAATTAAATAAAATAATGAATTACTAATTCATATTGGGAGTAGTTTCAAATTGGAGTTTTAACATTATTCTAAAAATAAAATGAAAAATCTATTTATATATATAATATAATATAATATAATATAATATAATATAATATAATATAATATAATAATATAATATATGTATAATATATAATATATATAATAGGAGAGTCAAGGAAATCTATATCTATATATATATATATAATAGGAGAGGCAAAGAAATGTTATAATGACAAGTGTCATAATTTCTATACACAATATAATTATACTAAATATTGGATAATATAATAAATAAAAATATATAACAAAAAAATTATTTGATGACTATATAAGTCCCTTTAATTTAATGGAGATTTTATTTATTAAAATTTAGACAATATCTATTCTATTTATATAGAATAGGATACTCAAATAATTATGATAATTTCAAATGTAACATCGAAAAATTAACAAAGTAACTTTTTTTTAATATTGACCGCGCATCGCGTGGGAACGACTACTGGTAAAAAATTAAAAAAATAACACTAACTTCCCTATCTTTCTGCCCAACTCACAATTATCAGCCCACTCACGTCACTTTTCCCCTTTTTTTTGCCCAAACCCATAATATTTTCCCAACCCACTTTTTCATTCTATTTTTACCATACGAACAATTACTAGGGCATAAGTGAAATTGAGCAGTTGAGCTCTGTAAAGCATCGGCCTTGTGTTCCTCTTCAACTTAGGATTTCATTCTTCTTCTTCTCAATGTAAGCTCTAATCTTGCAGTACTATTTTGAATTTGGGTAATTTTTTTATATTCCAGTTATCTCTTTGTTTTTCAACTTGTAGAGCAAATTATCTTTAATTGAAATGGGAATCTGTTTTTAAGTTCAGGTGATAATTATAACTACTCCCCGATAACATCCTCTGCATTTAAAGTTCTGTATTTATATTCGAAGAATCATATTCAATTGGAAATTGACCTTTGATGAGCAAAGTTAGACATTCACCATGAACAGAAGGATAATTTATCTCTTTTTTCTCAATATGGATTGTGCTTTTTAAGTTTCATTGCTGTAGTCTGACCTTGCATCTCATTGGGAAAAAGGAAGGGGGGAATCCAAATAAAAATGGAAAAGATGTTGCTTCAAATATGGCCAAAATTCAAATCACAAAAGAATGTAGTCTGTTTTCTGAAAAAGCTTGAGAAACATGGTCAAACTGTGAATAGAAATGAGTTAGATTTTGAAGGAAATCTTATTTTTATCGGCACAATATGCTTCTCATATCTGGTTGTGATTGTATTATAAAATTTTCCGGTGATATAAGAATTCTAACTTCCTCTTTGATTGTATTAATTGGAGGCAAAAGAAAACCATTTTTTTGGTTTAGCATTCTCAGTTCCTTTCTATGTATTCAAACGATAACCCTTTGGGATACTTGTAAGATTAGTGTCTTATGACAAGTGTGGGAATCTTGGATTAAGATTGAGATTTGAGTATAAATATGTTATGTGCACTAGGTGTAATTGAATTTGTTCTGTCAAAATTTCACTAGAATTATCATTGTTGGCTTACTAGATTGTGCTAAATTGAAATTTCTTATAAAAAACTCCCATCATCACTTAATGATCCTTCGATAGTAGGAGAAAAACAAATTTAAAATATAATCAAAGTTAGTTTTTTCGTTGTTTCCGTTATAGCGTCCCTAGTTCTTCTACTTATCTTGAAAAAAGACTATTGTTGTAGAAAAAGTCTAAATTATGGTCTTCAAAATAAATAAATTTTTTGAAGCAAAATTAGGAGATATCCACTTCCAGTAATAACCATTTCGATATGTATGTATATCATAATTATGGTCTAATTAACTGTTCTATAGCTTATAAAAGAGAAAGGGAAAAGGAAAAGTAACAAAGGTATATCTTAAGCAGAATCTACAAGGTTTGTTTGCATTTAGTTTTGGAAAAGCTTTTCTGCGACTTATGTGTTTCCATTAGATTTTGATAAAACTAATGATAAAATTTTCTATTCTTTTACCAAAGAGCTTAAAAATATGCTACTTCACTGATTTGCTATGCAGTCATGGATGAGATTTATTACCAACATGATGACATATAAGTGAAGCTATACTGATAATTCTGCTAATTGGAGTTTGGTTTGACCTCATTTGTGTTGCTTTAAGTACTACATCATGAGTTAGACTCCATACTTAGAGCCCCTTAGTTATAAGAATCATGTTAACAGAGAACTTGAAGTAAGTGATGACTTCGTTCGCGTGCTATGTGCTACCAGATGTTGAAACAATTAGAAAATCACGTCTTAGGCCTAGTTATTACGTCCTGCGATGTCTGATTTATGGACTCTTTTCATTAATAAATAAGCTCATGAATTATGTTTAAGAATCTAGAAATACATCTTATTGTCTTTCATGATTTTATCACTTCCTGTACCCCCACGTGTGCGTCCTCTACATAGATATCATATTATTAGAATTAATGGAACTCACCTCTAATATGAGATCATTAGGCTTGTGATTCTTTATCCAGGCACCTTTTGGGAATTACACTTAGTTCATATCTCATGACTTTTAGAAACAATCTAGACTTTGACACCTTTTGGTTAAGTGATTGTTAATCAGTAATTTATGATTTTCGGAAAATATGCTATGTGCATTCATATATGCATGTGTAGTTTGGTTGGCAGAGGCCTGAAGTGATTTATTTGGACTGAGTTCGGCGTCGCCTGTGAAAAAATTCCAAGAAGGATTATTAGAAGTTATTAGTTCTTTTAATCCGCTATGTAATAGTCTTACAATGACTTGGATATAATAGTGAAAAGCGGATTGGGGGCTGGGAATTGTCCACATTTATGTGCTACTTGTTGTTTTAAATTTCCTTACTAAATTCTTTTTACTTTCAAATAGTAGTACCATGCCTGTAGAAATTAATTAATAATGGAAATCAGATTTGGTCTGTGTTTCAATAAGTGTAAGTAGTATCTTATGCTCTCTAGATTCAAAATCTTCCCCTTTTCTTTAAAATATATATATATATATATATATATATATATATATATATATATATATATATATATTTCTTTGAGTTCATTTCAGGTATAAAAGAGTTCTATCTTGATGATAATTTTCCCTTTTCACATATATCTTCTGGTCCATTTGCTTAGAAAAGAAGATCTTGTTGTATTATTTTTGGTGTATGATTCAACACATCCTTCTTCTTTCCTTCTTCCATACAAAGCTAAGTTAGAGAAAAGTTTGATGGTAGAGAACTTTGGTGCGAGATATACAGAGTATGCAAGTAAAGTTAGATACAAGCTTATTCCTTTTGTTTTTTAGTGCTAGTTGTTGTGAGTCGCATAAACTGTAATGCGGAAAAAGAGAATGAGAATATGAACACCTTAATTGGCTTTTGTTCTTTTGTTTCATATGTAGTTCCCCTGTTGCTTTTTTTCTTTTGTGGGGATTTTCGGTTTATTGAACTTGTTTTTAACTTACTGAAGGCCACTTGTATCCTCATGGCGCAGCTTTTCTGCATTGCTCGTTACCATTGTTGAACAATTCATGAATAGCTTGACAGAGATAATCTTTCCTGTTTTCAGATTCTTAAAAGTTTAGGTTTGAATATTCCACTATCTTGGTAGGTTGTGCCTTTATAACATGTTAGAAGACTTGAGAGAGTTAGGCTTTTTCTCCATAGTGTAGCCTTTAATGTATCTGATCTTTCTCCTTTAATTAGTTGTTTAATTTTTGTTACTAAACCGGCATAAATGTGTTATTTAACAGATCAAAAATTTGAAGTCCAAAGAACCTATCCTTGAAGCAAGTGGAGAGCAAGTTGAAGTACAAGATATTTTTGGTTTGTCAGAGATGGTTTAAAGACACTGTGTTATGTACATATATGCTGCAATTTTACTTTTTTTTGTTTTTAGGAATTGTTAAAAATGATGTCTTACAATTTGGATTGATTTCTGGTAAATATGATACTTTAGTTCTTTGTATTAACAGGATATTAAGTATTTGGTTTCTTTTCAAATGTTGTTGACCGTGCATGAGAGCATATAAATAATTATTACTATTCATGTAATTTAAATTTTCGTAATTATATTTATTATATTTTGATATTAGCAAAGAAAAATGTGGTCATTAAAACTCTTTAACGACAGGTTTCTCAAACAGATAAATAACTATTAATGAAGAAAATTTTGGTTGTTAAAAGTAATTATACAGTTAACGAAGGGAATATCGGTCGCTAAAAGCACTTGAATTGCCTTAATTAGTTGTTGTCATTAAAGACTTTTAACGACCGGATAACAAATAAGCGAGGGGAAAATCCTGTCGCTAAAAAGCATGTATAACGACCGAATATTATGCCGTCGCTAAAGAACCTTTAACGATCGGATTGTAAACCGGTCGTTAATTTTTAACGTCAGAGGCTCATATCCGTTGGTTTAGCAAACCCTGTTAAGGGGTAGATTATATTTGTCCACTTTTACAAAGATAAGGAATATTTTATATTCAATAGTATAGATAAGGGACAAAAATATTCCTATAGGCATAGTTAAGGGATTTTCTCTGTCTTTTCCTCAGTTTTTGTTGAACCAAAAAGGACTTTAAAATTTGAAGAAAGCATAATCAATAATCTCTCAGATAACTACAGAGGAAATTACCTACTAGCTCAGTGCAACTTCGTAAATTAAACCGTATAGCTAAATAGTGAAGTCCCGACTCTCACGTACATAAGGGCAGAGGTACAAGTCATTTCATTTGATTATTTTGGTGAACCAAAAAGGACTTCAAAATTTGAAGAAAGCAGCATCAAATTAGTAGAGTATTTTACTTTCACATCTAACCGTCTATGGTAATTGAAGAAAGAAGAATCAATAGTTTCTTAGATAACTACGGAGGAACGTACCTACTAGCTGCAATGCAACTTCGAAAATTAAACCGTATAGCAAAATATTGAAGTCCCACATACATAAGGGCAGACGTACAAGTCAATTGTTCATTGACTTGTTTCATTTGATTATTTTGGGAGTTGAATTAGCCTGCCTTCTAACTTTTCTCTTTTGGGTCCATTCAGCGTTAAATCCTACGTTTATTTCCCACCACTTTTGCTATAGTTGAAATTCTAGACTTAGCACCATGCAAGTTAAGAGTCTAGACCAATTCAAAATCCTTTCCCTTATATAAACAGAGCCAAATTGTTCTAGGCATCTCATCCTCCTCTACCAAACTAGCAATCAACTCCCTCAGTTGTAATAGGATCTCTTTTTAATAAATTAAATCTTCTCTCGAAAAGAAAAAAGTTATCTAAAAGCAAAAACATGGACAAAATGTTGTGTGTGATTGTCTTTGGTGCTTTAGCCGTCGCAAGTTTGGTGCAAGACACAACAGCCCAAACGGTGCATGTGGTTGGGGACAACATAGGTTGGACCATGCCGAACAATGGAGCTGTAGCTTACACAAATTGGGCTGCTGGAAAAACCTTCAGTGTTGGCGACACTCTAGGTACACTTAATTTCTCATTCCATTTTGCTTTTGAGATATCCTTAAGCTTAAAGCCTTAAACTAAATTGAGTACCTTATCACGTTACTTTTCTTCTTTTTAATTGACAGTTTTCAATTTTGGGACCAACCAACATGACGTGCTACAAGTACAAAAAACTTCGTTCGATGGGTGCAATTCCCAAAACGCCATTGGCGATCCCATAATGGCAGGACCAGCAAATGTAACTCTTGACTCTGCTGGTGCTCACTACTATATTTGCACTTTTGGCAGACATTGCCAAAATGGCCAGAAATTAGCTATTACAGTTTCTAGCACCGGTACACCTGGAGCCAACCCACCTGCCCCGAGCAATCAGACCACTCCAGTCGTTCCTTCACCCTCCTCTTCCACTCAACCGGAAGCTTGTGCACCTACCTCGGCTGCTGCTGGACCTTCAAGTTCCACTCCTGGCGGTGGTGGTGTTGCTCCTCCTCCTCGTTCAAGTTCCGCTCCTGGTGGTGGTACTCCTCCTCCTAGTTCATCCTCATCGACCGTGCTGGCCAGTTTTCTGCTTGGTCTATCCTCGATTGTCTTGGCAGCTTTTCTTTAAGTTGAACAAGTTGAGGAGATTGTTGAGCTTCCCATTTATTGCACTGGAGTTTATACTACTATAAAACCATGTGACGGATGTATTTTTATTTTTTTGTTTTCCCGTTTGTATTGAATTCAGTTTTGTTACATTCGCTGATTGTCTTAGTGATATTTTGTGAGTTCAATAAAATTATAAGTACGTCTTTCTGCAATAATCTGTGCAGATATTTATTTCGCGGCATGTCTTTTGTTTATATGTCCCCGTAGTATCGCAAAAATAATCTAAAACAAAATAAGGTGTATAATTCTGAAATAATTCCTACCAAGCATGTAATCATGCTGACATAACTTTTACCATGGTAACTCATGTAAAAACTTACTTGCACAAGTATTTTGTACTAAATCATTGAATGCAAGAAATAATATACTCCCTCCGTTCCAATTTATGTGAACCTGTTTGACTGGACACGGAGTTTAAGAAAAAATAAAGATTTTTTTTGAAATTTATGGTTCTAAACAAATCAAAAAGGAGTCCAGAGTAATTGTGTGGTTATAAAAGCTTCTCATTAAGGGTAGAATTGGAAATTTAAGCTAAATTGTTTCCAAATTTAGAAAGAGGTCGTTCTTTTTGGAACGGACCAAAAAAGAAATAGGTTCACATAAATTGAAACGGAGGGAGTATTACTTAATCATGGTTAAGCGATAAATATTTAACTGTTAATGTTAAATTGTTCAGTTTAATGTAAAGACATGCGGAAACGAATAAATATTTGAAGTAAATTACATGAATGTTGAGTTCAAAGATTTTTTGTACCACAGTTTTGGTTCCTAAATAGTAATCCTAGAAGGTTTAAGAAGATTATAAATGTAGCGTTCTCAGGGGTACTTGAAGATTTTAGCCTACTTCCTGATTTACTCTGCCCCATATTAGTTGCTTCATTACTTTTAAAACAACAATTGTCTGTAAAAATCCAAAACGATCATGTATAAACTAAAGAAATTTTATATTTTACCGACCTCAATATTGCTACTAATTTTCTGGACAGCTATACAATATTAGTTCCCGACTAAATACTCCCTCTGTCTCGATGAACTAGCCTTACTAACTTGCATTCTCTGGAACAGAAAAGTTAAACTTAGAACATATCACAATATTGGATCTTTAGACACGAATTTAAAATTATATATTGTTAGAATGCAAAAAATAAGCTAGTAACTAAAAAGATATCACATTAAGTTTGGAACAGAAAAGGGATAATCAAATGCATAAAATATCCCGCATTTATGTAGGGTTCGGAAAAGGATGAGGAGTAATTTTGCTCTAATGCATGGATTAATGACAATATAAAATAAAACTGGTTTATATTATTTTGAGTTGTTAGTAGCAGGAACATTTGCTCTAAAAGTTTTCGAGTCAATCAGAACATAACTCAAATTTACAGGGAACAGAGAAATTAGGGTGTGTTTGGTACGAAAGAAAATGTTTTCCTAGAAATATTTTTCATGGAAAATGTTTTCCTGGAAAAAGTTTTCATGGAAAATGAGTGATTTTATCACTTATTTTTTCTTGTTTGTTGGTGAGTGAAAAACTTTTTCTAGAAAATATTTTCTAGTTTTTGGTTAGATAGTAGAATTTTTTTTTTAGAAAAATATTTTTTTATGCTACTCTCCTCACCCCCTTCCCCAGAGTCCCCATGTTTCCTTGCTCCCCCCCTCCCCCCAAACAAATACCCAATGTTTTCATGACTCTATTTTCTTCAACAATTTAATTATTCTTCTAAAGATTCACTCAAACCCAAAGTAACTAATGAGTTGCTCTACTTTTTTCTGAAAACAACATTGAAATTTATGCTCCATAACTATAAAGAAAGTATTCTTTTTTTGGTTGAAAAAGAAAGTACTCTTTCTACAACATGAAAATAAAGTACTCATTTTATTGAAATAAAACAAAAATACTTTTTTTTACATCATGAAAAGATAATACTCTTTTTGTTGAAATGAAAGAAAATACTTGTTCTATGAAAAGAAAGTACTTTTTTTGCTGAAATAAAAAAATACTTTTTTATATCATGTAAAAAAAAATACTCATTTGTTGAAATGCAAAAAAAAAAAAATCTATCTATTATATGAAAAGAAAGTAATATTAATAATATTTTNTATCCATAATGGAAAAGAGCATTATTTTATTTAGGGTAACAAATAGTATGGTAGGCCACAAATTGGGAGAATTTGCACCTACATTGAATTTTAGAGGACATGCAAAAGCGATAATAGATCTCGTCGTTAATATTAATAAAAAAAAATCTAGATGCTTATGATTCAGTAGTAGGAGGCAAACATTATGCTAAAGAAGAAAAAAAACAGAAGTATATGCTTTAGGTGAACATATATCTATGTCTGCTGACAAAGCACGAAGAGTAATTGATCAAATTCGCGGCCGTTCCTATGAGCAAACGCTTATGATGGGGGCGAGGGGTGGGTTGGGGTTGGGGTAGGGTGATGGGGTGGGGTGCGTAGGTGGGGTGTGGAGGTGTGTTGGTGAGATGGGGAATATGGTGGAGAAGATTAAAAAAGTTTTGGAAAATGTTTTCCCTTCTCTTGGTAGAGAAAACATTTTCTTCCAATTGGAGGAAAATGAGTTCATGAGAAAAATATTTTCCAAAATATTTAAGTCAATCAAACATTGGATAATTGAGAAATACTTTCCGGAAAATTTAGTACCAAACACACCCTTAGAGGAAAAAATGTCTAACTTTAATGTAATAGTCTGTTCAACTTTCTTTTCCTGATGTCTTTCAACCAACTTATTCAAAGGCTACCTTGTAAAGTCTGGTTACTTGCCTCAGTGTAGTTCTTTTATTACGCTATCATAGCATTGAGTTAAGGGAAAATTAAGATCCAAATTTGTCTGCACTACAGAAATGAGTCAATTTTATCATGTAGTATAATATTTCGGGTTGATTCATACCCTTGTCATTATAAAATTGTAGGAGTTCCAGCATGTTAGAAAAGCCTAAAATTCAGTTAGTCACAACTTACAGGTAAGAGTAAGGAGTGTAAACTTGGAAATTGATATTCCAACATTGCAGCAAGTAGTCTGGCTATACGAGAAGGTCTCACAATTCTAGAAGCTATATTTAGAAAATCAATTTAGTGAACGTCGTTTGGAGGACTTTAATATTGCTTGGAATGTGCTCAGTCAATTATCACCATCCTTTGAAAATAAATCAAAAATACTCTTTCTTGTCTAAAAGAGTTTTACCCCCTTTTTTTTTGTTGGTAAGTTTTAATATAGTTGAGGAACTTAGTAAATATGAACTTAGTAAATAGTATAGCAAAAATAGTACTCCCACGTATCGTAATAGGAAAGGCTCAAGTCAAGTGTCCACATATATTGACTTGCTTCATTTGATTGTGTATGGGAGTTGAATTAGCCGCGTTCTACTTTTCTATTTTGGGTTCTTATTTCTAGCTCATTAGTTTCTTATTTATGTCCCAATTGTCCAACAAGCATTAAATTCCTAATTTGATTTCCCACCGTTCTTTCTATGGTTGAAATTCAAGACCTAGCACCATGCATACGTTAAGAGTTTAGACCAATTCAAAATCCTTCTCTTATATATAGAAAGCCATATTGCTGTAGGCATGCATCTCATCCTATTCTAACAAGCCAGCAATCACCAAACACTTCCTCAATTCTGATAGGATTTCTTCCAAAAATTTTCTTTAAAGAGGAAATCAACCAAAAAACAGAGACATGGACATGATTATGCGCATGGTTCTGTTTGGTGCTTTAGCCTTGGCAAGTTTGGTTCAACTCACGACTGCCCAAACGGTGCATGTGGTCGGGGACAACGTAGGTTGGACCATACCAATTAGTGGCGCAGCAGCTTACACAAACTGGGCTGCTGGAAAAACCTTTATGGTTGGTGACACTTTAGGTATGCTTAATTCTAAATTTCTATTTTACTTTGAGATATACTATAACCTTTTGATTAAGCTAAATTTAGTCTCCCATCATGTTACTTAGCTTTTCTTGTCAATTCTTTTTAACAGTTTTCAATTTTGAGAAAGACCGACATGACGTAGTACAAGTACCAAAAGCCTCGTTCGATGGGTGCAATTCACAAAATGCCATTGGCAGTGCTATAATGAGTGGACCAGCAAATGTCACTCTTGACTCTGCTGGAGATCGCTATTACATTTGCACTTTTGGCCGGCATTGCCAAAATGGCTAGAAATTGGCCATTACAGTATCCAGCAGTACTGGTACTCCAGGAGCCAACCCACCTACATCAATTGCTGCTGGACCTTCAGGTTCTGTTCCTGGTGGAATTGCTCCTCCACCTCCTTCGTCCTCAACGACCGTGTTCGCCAGTTTCCTGCTCAGTTTATCCTCGATTGCCTTGGCCATTTTTCTTTAAATTAGACGAATTGAGGAGGTTGTTGAGTTTCCCCTTTAATACATTGGAGTTTATACTACGATTAAAATAACTTGCGATGCACCAATTTTTAATTTTATATACCAGCTTGTATTGGATTCAGTTTTGTTTTAGCCACGGACTGTTTTAGCGATATTTTATGAAATAATTGTATTACTCTTTTTGCAATCATTGTATAGATTATTTTGGTTGCCTCATCCTCTGTTTTGTATGTCCCTGTCGTATAGGGTAAATAATCTAAAACAAACAACTATGCTGTATAATTCTGCAATAATTTCTACCAAGCATCTAAAGTTGAAGTTTTACCATTTTCCAGAAATCCAATATCAATAAATTACCTTAATTAAGTGCAATCTAGAGCCTCTAAGGTGGTTTAGTTTAGAATCTAAATTCATGGTAACATTCAGTGGTCGTCCGTTGTTTGCTTCTCCTTTCTCTTCACAGATTTTCACTTCTCATGTTTCTTACTCTTTAGATATCTAGTAGGAGACAATAGCTCAGAAAGTCAAAAAGAAATACTAGGACTCTTCTTTCATAAATTTTCTATTTTACACAATCATATCATCTAGTCATGTTTAAGATATTTAGGATTCACCTAGTATGAGAACAAATAGCTTGTTTCATCAAAGAAAAATGAGAAATCATCAGATTAACGAGTGTATTCAATAATCAGAATCATCCCACCCCTTTTTAATTCAAGCAAACCTACTAAAAAATATGCTCACATCAGTACATACAACATAGTCCGAAAAATATGTGAACATAATAGCTATAAATATTAGTCCAAAATTGTATTTACAGATACCATAACAAGCAAAAGAACCCTAGATTGAAAAATACAATGTAAACTCATGACTATGGAAAATTCGGCATTCTACACCTGCAATTAATAGTTACAAAAATACAATTCATAGTTACAAAGGTGTATTGGAAAAAATTAAATTAATATATCGAATTAATTATGGGGTGACATGTCGTGACACGTGGATTGATAAAGGAATGCCAACTGGCGAAGAGTAGATGAAGAGGCACGAGCTTTAGCAGGCATGGGCAAAAATCCAAGAAAGCTAAAAGGGATAGGTGCTCGAACCTCTTGATATTCTGAAGAGGCATCACAAGAATGAACCTAAATAGCAAAAAGGGTATAAATACGTATTATTGGAAATTAATAGGCATTAATTACAGAAAACGTTACAGAATCTGTACTAAATCAGTTACGATTACCAATTATAACGTTACATTAAATGCCATTGATTGTCCATAAAAACTCCATTATGAGAGGAGAAAAACGTATTACTTAGAAATAACTATAAAAGGAGAGGAATGAATTTTTGTAAAGACACAAAATACTATTGAAATATACTGATTTACTTTGCTTTTTATTCAGCTATTATTTACATCAATTATTCTTATTTTTACTTGATTATCAGTAACCCGAGTTCTTCTAAAATAAAGCTTTGACCGAAATCCCAATTTTTGGTTAAACAAATTGGTTCCTTTACCGGGAATCTGATAATCTATTCCTTCCTAAATTAACCTTTTTGTCAAATCAATCATGTCAAATGTCAATGACAACAATCAAAGAGACTGTCAACTCCAGGAGAATCTGCAAGGTGATGGAACCCCAATCCCTTCCCCACAAAGTTCTCCTCGACAATCTCGAGAAGGAACTCCTGATGGATCTCAATCAAATGCAAATGATCAATTGGAAAATGATGAGGCTATCAACGAAGCTTTGCAAAAGTTAATCGCTCAACAGGTCAGCAAAGCTCTTGAGTCTTTCGCTAACCAACTACCAGTTGTGCCACCAACATCAACTCCAAACAACAACACCTTAGAAAATCCTCGCTAAGGACTCGTTAACTCAGGCAACGGGGGAACTCCTAGTGAATCTTGTGATGGAGGGTCGGGTAACCCAATTAATTCTGATTTATAAAATTTAGTAAACTTTGCAGAAACAGCTCAAGGAACAAAGCGATCGCATAGAGCAAATACCTGGAGTACCGCCGGTAATCAAAGGGATAGATATGGACAAATACTCACAACAACCTTGGAAGCCAAGTGCTACTCCTTTACCAATTCTGAAGAAATTTAAGATGCCCGATATCCCAAAATACGATGGTACCACCGATCCACGAGATCACGTAACTGCTTTCACAACCGGTGTAAAAGGCAACGACTTGACCAAGTAGGAAATTGAATTAGTTTTGGTCAAAAAGTTCGGAGAAACACTCACTAAGGGAGCATTAACATGACACTCTCTTTTACCTGAAAATTCTATAGATTCTTTTGCTGAACTTGCAGATTCATTCATCAAAGCACACTCGGGAGCTCAAAAAGTTGAGAAAAGATGGAGGACATCTTTAAAATAAAGCAAGGAGATACGGAGCTGCTCAGGGAATTCGTAGACAGGTTCCAGCGTGAAAGGATGATGTTGCCATGTGTACCTGATAACTGGGAAGCGATGGCATTCGCTAGCAATCTAAACGAAAAGAGTTCAGAAGCGACGAGGAGACTCAAGGAAAGCCTACGTGAATTTCCAGCTACGACTTGGAATGATGTTTATAACAGATACAGCACGAAGCTGCGGATAGAAGAGGATACCATCATTCAATCTCAAAGGGATGAAAGATAAGTTCAAGGCGGGTTGAAACTGAAAAATGGTCCGGTAAAAACAGGTACGAACCTTACATGGGACCGGCAGTAAGAGACTCACGATCAAAATAGGATAACTTCAGGTACGATCATAGATCAAGAGATATGGAGTCGGGTTTATCATCAAGGTTCAGGAAAGAATGAAACACACGAGAAATGCGTGGTGATGACAGAAGCTCTAAGGCGAAGATCGGCTGTTACAGTTTTAATGTAAGCACGTCCGAATTGGTGGCTGTTTTGAGGAGGATGGGCGACAAGGTACGTTGGCCAAAAGAAATGAGATCAAATCCAAACAGGCAAAATCCTGATTATTGGTGCGAGTTTCACCATGATCACGGTCACAAAACGGCGTATTGTAGATTGCTGCAGGGTGAAGTTGAACATTTATTGAAGCAAGGGTATCTAACTGAATTATTTAGTGAAAAAGGAAAGCAGGCATATATGAAAAACAGACAGGAGCCACCAAAACCCCCTTCACCAAAAAGGACTGTTAATGTCATAAGTGGGGGAGAAGAAATCAATGGAGTAACAGCAGCCAAGAAAGTTTCAAAAATTACAGTCACATATGGGAAGCGAGTTCGACGTGTTTTGGAAGAAGAAAGTATTACATTTGATGATGCAGATGCAGATGGCGTACTAACCCCACACAATGACGCACTGGTAATATCTTTACTTGTACATGACACTAATGTGAAACGAGTTTTGATTGATCCAGGTAGCTCTGTGAATATCATTCTTTTAAGAGTGGTAAACGAAATGCAAGCTGAAGATAAGCTGATACCCAAGGCGCACACCTTATCTGGTTTTGACAACTCAAGTGTTGTAACAAAAGGGGAGATAATACTCACCACATTCGTAGAAGGAGTTGTCAAGGATACGAAATTTCAGGTGGTAGAGATGGACATGGCTTACAATATGATTCTCGGAAGACCATGGATTCACGAAATGGATGTTGTGCCATCTACCCTGCACCAAGTTATTAAATTCCCTTCACAATGGGGAATACGACAAATCCGCGGTGACCAGCAAGCGTCTAGGAGCATCAATTCCGTAGCAGATTCAAGCGCAAAAAATGATGAAAAATAGCAATTACAGAATTCAGTTGAGGATGATGCAACACAAATCTCAACTGAACACGGGAAAACAGATGTAGACTCAAGGCCCGATACCATCCAAGAGCCAGAGGAAAACGAAAACATCAAAACAACGATTGAAGAATTGGAAGCCGTAGTACTATTTGCATCCTAGCCTGAAAGGAAAGTCTACCTTGGGGCTAACCTCAGCCAGGAAATGAAAGGTAAGTTGACTGAATTTTTGAAAGCTAACGTGGATTGTTTTGCCTGGTCCCATTCTGATATGACAGGGATACCTCCGGAAGTGATGACCCACAAGTTAAATGAAGATCCATCATATCCACCTGTCAAACAAAAGAAAAGAAAGCAAGGATCTTTCAAAAATCAGGTGATTCAAGATGAGGTACAAAAGCTTTTAAAAATTGGGTCCATCCGCGAGGTAAAATATCCGAATTGGTTAGCTAATACTGTAGTGGTACCTAAAAAGAATGGTAAGTGGCGAGTTTGTGTAGATTATACTGACCTAAACAAAGCTTGTCCTAAAGATTCTTTTCCATTACCACATATAGATCAACTAATTGATGCCACTGCAGGACATGAATTGTTAAGTTTTTTAGATGCATATTCAGGGTATAATCAAATCAAAATGGATCCCATAGATGAAGAAAAAACTTCATTTATAACAGACAGGGGGACTTACTGTTACAAAGTAATGCCATTTGGTCTCAAGAACGCTGGAGCCACATACCAAAGATTGGTGACTAAAATGTTTCAAGAACATTTAGGGAAAACCATGGAAGTTTACATAGATGATATGCTGGTCAAGTCACAACAAGTAGGGGGTCATATCCAGCACTTGTCTGATATATTTCAGATACTCCGTAAATTTAACATGAAGCTAAACCCCGAAAAATGTGCATTTGGAGTTTCGTCAGGTAAGTTCTTGGGATTTCTTGTTTCTAACCGTGGCATTGAAGTAAATCCCGCGCAGATTAAAGCTATTGAGGAAATTCCGATATACTTACAAGTAAAAAAGAAGTACAGAGACTGACGGGGAGAATAGCAGCCTTGGGAAGATTTATTTCCAAATCATCAGAAAAATGCTTCAGGTTCTTTTCAGCTCTAAAAAAGCAGGATCAGTTCGAATGGTCTGAGGAATGTCAGCAAGCGCTTAAAAATTTGAAAATATACTTGCCAAATCCACCGTTGCTCGCGAAGCCAAAAGACGGGGAGAGACTACTCATCTACCTTGCTGTTTCAGAAGTAGCGGTAAGTGTTGTTTTAGTTCATGAAGACCAAGGTAAACAATCTCCAATTTATTATGTTAGCAAGTCATTATTAGATGCTGAGACTCGATATCCTCATCTAGAAAAACTTGCACTTGCATTAATCATGGCATCTAGGAAATTAAGACCTTATTTTCAATGTCATCCCATCTCTGTAGTAACTGCTTACCCCCTACGTAATATACTACATAAACAAGAGCTATCAGGTAGATTAACAAAGTGGGCCATAGAACTAAGTGAATATGACATTACATATCAACCTAGAACAACAATAAAGTTGCAGGTGTTAGCAGATTTTGTGGCAGATTTTAGCCAAAAGATGCAACTAGAAGCAGAAAAAGAACTACAGGTATTCAATGGGTCTAATCCAGGAACTTGGACTCTGTTTACTGATGGTTCTTCAAATGTAAAAGGGGCAGGTCTAGGTATTGTTTTGGTACCACCTACGGGAGAAACCATACGACAAGCTATAAAATGTCACCCTATTACTAACAATGAGGCAGAATATGAAGCTGCAAGTTTAGAACTAGCACGCGAGCTTGGCATAGAACAGGTCGTAATCAAAAGCGATTCACAGCTGGTAGTTAATCAAATGCTGGGGACTTACACAGCCAGAGAGGCAAGAATGCAGCACTACCTGGAAA
The DNA here is from genome assembly GCF_001879085.1 of Nicotiana attenuata. Classification (NCBI taxonomy): domain Eukaryota; kingdom Viridiplantae; phylum Streptophyta; class Magnoliopsida; order Solanales; family Solanaceae; genus Nicotiana; species Nicotiana attenuata. The sequence continues at coordinate 50,744 of NW_017671457.1, read as the reverse complement.
AGGCACGTGATCTGGTTAGGCAATTTCAAACCTGGAAGGTCGTGCAGGTACCAAGGGAGGAGAATGTCGAGGCAGACGCCCTAGCTAATCTTGCATCTCCTGCAAAAGTAACAAATGATGAAAATGCTTCCGTAATTCATTTATTTCATTCAGTACTTGAGCAAGACAAAAATGAGGTAAATTCCAATAATTTAACTTGGGATTGGAGGAACGAGATTGTCACTTTTTTGCAGTATGGAATATTGCCTGAAGATAAGAAGAAGGCTCAAGTGCTTCGCAAAAAAGCTGCTCGATATTGTTTAAAACAAGGCAATCTTTATCGTAAAATGTTCGGTGGTCCTCTAGCAAGATGCCTCGGGCCTTCTCAAACAGAATATGTAATGAGAGAAATACACTAGGGACATTGTGGAAATCACGCAGGAGGAAGATCTCTAATAAAAACCATGATTAGAGCCGGTTATTATTGGCCAAAAATGGAAGAAGACGCGGAAAATTTTGTGGCTAAATGTGACAAGTGCCAAAGATACGATAACAACATGCATAGACCTGCTGAATTATTACACCCAGTCATTACACCATGGCCCTTTATGAAATGGGGGATTGATGGGTTTTCAGTATTTTATGTTTGATGATCTAACAAACTTGTCATGAAGAACCAGATAGAGCACCTGGCGCACAGGACATACATTTCATGTGAACTAATCGAAGCCTGAAAATCAGCAAAGGGAGGAACACAATAGGGACCTGATGATCTGGTCCTTTAGGGTTCTCTAACACAAGCAAGTCAATGACTGTATGCAATCAAGATAAAGAGGAACACAACAGGGACCTGCTGTCTTAGGGTTCTCTAACAAAAAGTACAAGTCAAGTACACAGCTGGAACGTGACAAAAGAAAGTGACCATCTGGCAACTGTTACAGAAGAGGAACACAACTAGGACCCGGTCTGTTGGTGTGTCCTGACAGGAAATACAAAGCCCACTATCCAGCTAGAACGCAACTACCCAGAAGTGGCTGTGCAGATTGTATAACAGTCAGTTCTGATTGGAAAGAAGTATACACCTTGAGTTGACATCACTATCCATTGTGCCATCTTTTGTGATAAAACAACTTGGTGCAAGAATAAAAAATTTGAAGGAATAAAAAAATGATCAGTTTCAGTGCCTAATCTAGAAGATGAAACCGGATCCTTTCCGCGTTCGAGAATCCCCCCTTCTTCCACTCCGCCCCCACTATTCCTCGTGCATTCAGTGATATTCTCTCAAGCATAACAAAGTTCATCTAGCATTGAAGTCACCGGTATGTCAAGAACAAGAAGACAACTCCACTAAGGATCAGTTTCTAACCGAGTCTTATGTACGTCCATAGTTGAGTTGTAATCTTGTTAATTGTTCTACATTGTAATTCCTAGTTTTCTTTCATAGAAGCGCTGTCTTAGGAACAAACCAAATTCATAAACTTTAGAGTTTATGTTGTGACTAGGAATAGTCATAAGTTAAATCCTCTGTAACTAGTAGAGTTATAGAGTGGCTTGTGGTGGTGCATCACAAGTTAGTTTGAAGTCTTTACAAAAGGGTGTTTGCAAAGTGTCTTGTAATAGGTAGATTACAAGTTAGTTGAGTTTAAAGCCTACAGGTGTAGGTTGTGGTTTTTTGATCCCCTTGTGTGGGATTTTTCCACGTAGAACATCTCGGGCCTTCTTTACATTTAGTTGTTACTACATTCTATGTATCAGTCTCATAGAGGACCATGTACTCTATAGTTTGGTGGACTCATATAAGTTATCAATTGGTATCAGAGCAGGTTTTTCCTATCAGGCTAGCACCTAGAAAGGATCCTCAAATGGCTGCTCCACCAAACTTTGAAGAAGGACAATCAACCTATAGACCTCCCAGATTCAATGGTCAATACTACGGTTGGTGGAAGACCAGGATGCATGATTTTATTATGGCAGAAGATTCAGAGTTGTGGGACATTATATGTGATGTTCCACATGTTCCCATGAAGAAGATTGAAGAAACAGGGCAAATGGTGCCGGAAGGAAGAAGAGAGTACAACGACATTGACAGAAAAGCTGTAGAAAAGAACTACCGTGCCAAGAAAATCTTGATGTGTGGCATAGGACCTGATGAGTACAACAGAGTCTCAGCTTGTGAAACTGCCAAAGAAATATGGGAGGCGTTGCAAACCGCTCATGAAGGAACCACTCAGGTCAAACAATCCAAGATTGACATGCTCACCATAGAATATGAGCTCTTTAGGATGTAGGATGATGAATCTATACAAGATATGCACACTAGATTCACATCCATCATAAATGAGCTTCATTCACTTGGAGATGTCATTCCCAGAAATAAGCTCGTAAGGAAAATCCTCAGCGTCCTACCTGGGTCTTGGGAATGTAAGGTAAATGCCATCACGGAAGCTAAAGATCTACAGACTCTGACCATGGATGAGTTGATTGGTAATCTGAAAACTTACGAGATGAAAAGAAAGGAAGATAGTGAAAGAAGAGAGCCTAAGAAGGAAAAGAACCTGGTGCTTAAAGCTGAAAGGAGCGATTCAAGTGATGAAGATAGTGACATGGCCTATCTTACTAAGAGATTTCAAAAAATGGTTCGAAGTAATGGTGGCATACCAAAGTGGGGCAGTTCAAGTAAAACAAGGAACAACGATCTCTGTCACTGATGTGCAAATTCAGGGCATTTCATCAAAGTCTGCCCACTCGTGAAACAGGAGCAGTACAAGCAAAATCCTGACAAAGCAGGAAAAACGAACCTGGTTCCAAAGAAAAGATTCAATCGAAAAAGTGCTGCTGACAATATCGTTAAGCAGGCTCTTGCTGCTTGGGGAGATTCCTCAAGTGAATCCGAAAAGGAATCAGTTGCAGAAAACAGTTCCTTGATGGCAGTGGAAACTGAAGCAATGAAGTACGACTCACTGTTCGCGCTGATGGCTCAGTCAGATGATGATGATGAAGACGATGAGGTAAGCTTCCGGGATGTTCAGAGAAATCTGAAATCCTATTCTTCCAAGAAGCTAAGGTCTTTATCAAATGTCTTAATTGATGCCTATTATAGCCTTATAAACGATAAGGAGACCCTCACAATAGAACTAGGAGAGGCAGAGCAATCTAGAGATGATCTAGTGGTCTGTGTAGTAGACCGAGATGAGACCATAGCTAATCTTGAAATAGAAAAGGAGGCCTTGAATGAAAGAATAACCAGTGTGGAAAATGAGAGAGACGACCTGATTGTAGTAGTTGTTGATCTAAAAGAAACAATAGAAGGCCTTAACAATGAGAAACACACCTTAGAAGAAAAAGTTGCATCTACTGAAGAGGAAAGGGATGACCTGTTAGCAATATGCGCTGATCTAGAGGAAACCATTGAGGGACTCAATAGAGAACATAGGAATGTAAGTCTTGGAAAAGGGAAGGAAGTAGCCAGTGAGGCGTACATCATGCTTGAAAAAGAGTTAAATGTTGTAAAAACCAGTCTTTGCAGTGAACTCGAGAGGAATCAGCAACTCCAAGCTGAGTTGGAGAAAGTAAGAAATGATCTTGAGAAATCCTTGAAGTGGACCTGGTCCTCAGATGCTGTTACTACCATGTATCTCAACAATAGTGGAAACAAGCAGGGCATCGGGTTCCAAAGGGAGAAAACTCCCTACAACCCACACAGCAAGTATGTCACTGTACCTGATAACTGGCTATGTACCCACTGCGGAAACAATGGGCATTTTAAAGAAAATTGTCAGGCCAGGGTTCAGTCTGCTCAGAAGAACAAAGCGTTCACTGATAGAGTGACTACTAGCAAAGGACCAGGTACCACTTGCAAAAAGCGGATGCTGCCTGCGTGGACTAGGAAATCCCTCATTCATCCTTTTTTTAGTAACAAGGGACCCAAACTAGTTTGGGTTCCTAAATCTAACCCTTGATGTGCATGTGCAGGGAGCAGTGAGAGGAAGCAGACTGCGATCGACTATGGACAGTGAATGCCTAAAGCACACAGTTGGAAACATCATGAAATGCTTCTCACTGAAAGCCCTGCAGGAAGGGAATGTATCCTTGAGAAGAAAGTAAAGGGTACATTCTCAGTGAATGAAAAGGCAGAGAGGTTCCCTTGGCACTTGAGTAGGAAAAGACGGAACTGGAAAATGATGCATGGATAGTGCACATCGCCTATGGAATCACCAAATTTCTGGGCAAAAGGAATGAACACTGCTCTCTCTTGAGAATAGGTGTCGAACCAGGTCCTTCCTAAATCAAAACTCGCCAGGAACCGCCAATTGGAAGAAAATGCCTTGCTCCTGACAACAGGAAGGATCAGCTTAGGAAGCACAATGCAAATAGACGAGTGAAGAAATCCTTCTGGGAAACAACCCACAAAACAAGGTCAAAATGTCCCCAACAAAGGAGGCACTAAATGGCAGGAGATGCTCATGGGGTATTCAACAAGACACTTTTCCTTGCCAAGAAAGAAACGATGATGTTCAATATGATGAACCAATCCTGTCTCTGGGAAGTATTTGAGGCTTCAAATAGGGAGGATGATAAAGTGAGCAAGATGAAGGAAACTGGCAAAAGACAATTCAACTTCCTCCACCACGTCTCACACAGAACCTGGTGCACCTGTCATGATTCATGCCTTATCTTCTGGGAGACAAGGAAGCAAAACGAAATGACCTCATCAACAACTGGAGAGAAATTTTAAACACATTGAAGGGTGAGATCATCCTCTGAGGGTCAATATGAAAAAAGGATTGATCGGTGGAAAGCATTGCAGAACAGAAGACCAATCTCCAGATATCTGCATCAAAGCCTCAAGAAGAGAATATTCCGGATAAATCAAGGTGAAGATGGGGTCACAAGAATCTAATGAAGAACCTGATCTTCCATCTGCTGGTTGTGTAAGATACCATCAGGTAAAGGTAGCTAAAGTGTTTTCTGACCAAGCCTAACTCACATCAATACCGTTGTAGGTAAACACGCATGACGATCATAGAAGCTAAAGGTATGGCTATGAACTGCGAGAGGGGAGCTGCTAAAACTTTGTTCAAAAGACTGCTCTGGCATCAGATTCTTGTATCTCAGGTTAGTAGTAATGTGCTTATTCTGCATGCCCTCCTAAAACAAAAAAAAATATGTTTAACAAAAATTAATTCAAATGCCACATCATATGACTTTTCAGCGTCTGCATGTCATGTCTTGTCTTTCAAATCCTTTCATCCCCTCAGCACGGTAACACTTTCCCACAAACCTACCGCCGCTCTTCAGAACTATTCAGAACCTGTTTCGCTCTCCACTCATCATTAGCCCTTCTTCCAATAAAGCCTTCTTTCTCTCTCAAGGCAAGTCGTGAAACTTCATCTACTCTGTATAGCTGGGATCTTCTCTTCATCTCTCTCTCTCTCTACCCGTCTACCAAGTATTCATCTAATGGCGATCGAACAAGCGTCTCATTCTCCCACCATTGATGCTGGCCCCACTTCATCATTATCCTTGAAATCATCCCCAGAGCGTCATTATTTCACACCCTCTACCACCTTACTAACTCCTGTTCCTCCTCCACACCTACGGTTTTTCCATTTCTAATAAACCCTGTTTACCATTATTATGAGAATCCTATGTCTAGCCAATCCCACAATCTCATCAAAGATCACACAGGAGGTTTTACTCCTCAAGTGTCAGAAGCCCCTGAGGATGATCCTGACCAGTATCTGAACACCTCTATGTTGGACTCAGTGACTCTCAAGGTGTCACCAGAAAAGGAAGCAACTCATAAAATCATGGCTATAGCTGCTGAGAGTCTGATAAATGAAGGAGCATATCTCTCGTCTGAGTACTAGGGGGAAGAAATTCCATTCCTAGGAGATGTAAGTACCACAACACTCCTCGAGTCCCTGGCTCATGAGATATTCCTAGAAAAGCTTTCTGATGAACCTGATTCTCTTCCATGCAAACTCACTCCTGCACCTCCTGTTCACTCCAAGCTCTTAGAGTCCTCCTCCAAATCACTCACTATCAGGTCACTACATCAAGAGAGTTCTGAGTCCTCATTTCAGAAAAGTAAGAGGAGTGTCAAGACAAGGAGAAAGAGGAAAATGAATCCGAAGGACTTCATCAAGAGAGTGTCAGTAAACCAAATAGACCAAGATGCTTCCAAGGAACCTGGTTCCTCAGTACAACAACCTATGACAATCAGTCTATGCAAAAGGCCATCAATGAAACTGTTGAGAAACAGAAAGGGTCATCTGTAAAGTACAGTAGCAAGTCTAAGCGGAGTCTAACTGAGCTGGTCGTGTTTGAGGACAATACTGTAGGGATGGCAAGCTGGAAAGGAAAGTCTGCCGAAGGGTCTAGCAAACAAAAAGAGGAAATTATTAAGGAACCTGGTACAATAAAGTCTATGACCCGTGATGGTGGTCTTTGGCAACAGAGATTAAGAACTCAGAAAGTGTTGTGGGGTCGTACATGTGATCCAGCAATTTCGGAGATGACAGGCATGAGACAAATTTTGGAGATTGTGGAATTTCAACAATGGGAACACTTGTTTGAAGAGAGAATGCCTTTGGTGTACGAAGATGCAGTACAAACTTTTTACGCATCTCTCTTCACTGTTGAGGGGGATCACATTTGTGCGCTTGTAAATGGAGTAGACATTGTACTCGACGCTTCGATGTTGGGAAAGATTCTCAGAATTCCGTGTGAAGGTATGTTCTCAGTTAAGGGTGTCTGTGGAGTAAACTTTCGGAGATCCATCATAAAAGAACAAGGTATTCAACGGGGGAACAGGTGCATAAGAAGGTTTTGCTTCCTGAGTACCAGCTTCTCTTTGAACTGGTCAATAAAGTGCTCTTACCCCGCTCTGAGAGGCGCTCTATTGCTACAAGATCGGACATGGTCCTAATGGAAGCACTCGATGAGTTTATCCCAATAAATCTGCCTGCAATCATGATAGACCATATGCAGAAGGTGGCAAATTTCAAGGGTGGAAATCATGGGTTACCTTATGGCTTTCTCCTCACTCAGGTGTTCAGATTCTATAAGGTCCCCTTGGAGAATCCCAGAGTGGGCACACGCAAGAAAACCTTCTTTAAGACTACTCTGGAAGAATGTGAATGTATTAAAAAGGTTGGTGGAAGCATCTCGACCATTTCTCAGCTGGCTCAAAATGTAGCTTCTGAGGAAATAAGAAGGCCGAGGGCTCGAAATGCTATACTAGAAACTCAGCTCAGTCAAGCAGTTAAAGAACCTGATTCTGTACATGAGGAGATTACACCGACTGACAAAGGAAAATGAGAGACTTAGCGCTCAATTACTTGAAAAACAGCTGTCCGCAAATGCTAGACTGGGCCTGGTTCTCAAAACCATTATCGTCTCTTCCTCCAAGCCTCCGTCCTTTAGTATCCCCTAGGATCCTCCTTGTGTCAACCTATTTTTGCTCCAATCTCCTGTGGCTGTTGTTTTACGTTTGTTTGCATATTTTGTTGTGATGACATGTTGTACTTAACCATTACTGCTCCTAAATTACTCAGTCCAATGTAAACATTAATGAAACAGCTTCCTTCTCGTTGCTTGTACAGCATTGTGTTCCTTTGGCTTCTCTTTCTGTTATGTTGTGTGCACATATGTGGCATGAGCTACCTGTGTTAGACTTCTTTATGCTTATTACCTGCTGGAGCTCTTTTTAATTCCTGCCCTTTTTAATGATGCCAAAAGGGGGAAAAGAAGAGTGTGACAATGAGGGAGATCCTAGAGTAAGGGGGAACTTACGTGTGAGAATGAGGGAGATCTTAGATTAAGAGGGAAAATGAGGGAGATCTTAGATTAAGGGGGAACTTCAGGCATCTCATCTGGTTATTTCTGCTCTAAACAAATACTGTCCATGCCTAAGTTTGTCATCATCAAAAAGGGGGAAATCGATGGGTTTTCAATATTTTATGTTTTGATGATCTAACAGACTTGTCATGAAGAACAAGATAGAGCACCTGGTGCACAGGACATACATTTCATGTGAACTAATCGAAGCCTAAAAATCAGCAAAAGGAGGAACACAACAGGGACCTGATGATCTGGTCTTTTAAGGTTCTCCGACACAAGCAAGTCAATGACTGTACGCAATCAAAATAAAGAGGAAAACAACAGGGACCTGCTGTCTTAGGGTTCTCTAACAAAAAGTACAAGTCAAGTACACAGCTGGAACGTGACAGAAGAAAGAGACCATCTGGAAACTGTTACAGAAGAGGAACACAACTAGGACCCGGTCTGTTGGTGTGTCCTGACAGGAAGTACAAAGCCCACTATCCAGCTGGAACGCAACTGCCCAGAAGTGGCTGTGCAGACAGTATAGCAGTCACTTCTCACTGGGAAGAAGTATACACCTTGAGTTGACATCACTATCTATTGTGCCATCTTTTGTGATAAAATAACCGGGTGCAAGACACACTACTCTTTGTGCATTCAGTGATATTCTCTCAAGCATAACAAAGTTCATCTAGCATTGAAGTCACTGGTGTGTCAAGAACAAGAAGACAACTCCACTAAGGATCAGTTTCTTAATGAGTTCATGTACATCCATAGTTGAGTTGTAATCTTGTTGTTTTGCTCTTCATTATATTTCCTAGTTTGCTTTCTTAGAAGCTTTGTCTTAGGAACAAACCAAAATTCGTAANAGGAACCTGGTACATAAAGTCTATGACCCGTGATGGTGGTCTTTGGCAACAGAGATTAAGAACTCAGAAAGTGTTGTGGGGTCGTACATGTGATCCAGCAATTTCGGAGATGACAGGCATGAGACAAATTTTGGAGATTGTGGAATTTCAACAATGGGAACACTTGTTTGAAGAGAGAATGCCTTTGGTGTACGAAGATGCAGTACAAACTTTTTACGCATCTCTCTTCACTGTTGAGGGGGATCACATTTGTGCGCTTGTAAATGGAGTAGACATTGTACTCGACGCTTCGATGTTGGGAAAGATTCTCAGAATTCCGTGTGAAGGTATGTTCTCAGTTAAGGGTGTCTGTGGAGTAAACTTTCGGAGAGCCATCCTGAAAGAACAAGGTATTCAACAGGGGGAATAGGTGTATAAGAAGGTTTTGCTTCCTAGTACCAGCTTCTCTTTGAACTGGTTAATAAAGTGCTCTTACCCCGCTCTGAGAGGCGCTCTATTACTACAAGATCGGACATGGTCCTAATGGAAGCGCTCGATAAGTTTGTCCCAATCAATATGCCTGCAATCATGATAGACCATATGCAGAAGGTGGCAAATTTCAAGGGTGGAAATCATGGGTTACCTTATGGCTTTCTCCTCACTCAGGTGTTCAGATTCTATAAGGTTCCATTGGGGAATCCCAGAGTGGGAACATGCAAGAAAACCTTCTCTAAGACCACTCTAGAAGAATGTGAATGTATTGAAAAGGTTGGTGGAAGCATCTCGACCATCTCTCAGCTGATCAACGCTCAAAATGTAGCCTCTGAGGAAATAAGAAGGCTGAGGGCTCAAAATTCCATACTAAAAACTCAGCTCACTCAAGCAGTTAAAGGACCTGATTTTGTACATGAGGAGATTACACGACTTACAAAGGAAAATGAGAGACTTCGGGCTCAATTACTTGAAGAAAAATTGTCCGCAAATGCTAGACTGGACCTGGTTCTCAAAACCGTGGCTGTCTCTTCTTCCAAGCCTCCTTCCTTTAGTATCCCCTATGATCCTCCCTGTGTCAAGCTATTTTTGCTCCAACCTCCTGCGGCTGCTGTTTTACTTTTGTTTGCATGTTTTGTTGTGATGACATGTTGTACTTAACCATTACTGCTCCTAAATTACTCAGTCCAATGTAAACATTAATGAAACAGCTTCCTTCTCGTTGCTTGTACAACCCTGTGTTCCTCTGGCTTCTCTTTTCTGTCATGTTGTGTGCACATATGTGGCATGAACTAGCTGTGTTAGACTTCTTTATACTTCTTACCTGCTGGTGCTCTTTTTAATTCCTGTCATTTTTAATGATGCCAAAAGGGGGAAAAGAAGAAGTGTGAGAATGAGGGAGATCTTAGATTAAGGGGGAACTTACGTGTGAGAATGATGGATATCTTAGATTAAGGGGGAACTTCTGGCATCTCATGTGGTTATTTCTGCTCTAAACAAATACTATCCATGCCTAAGTTTGTCATCATAAAAAGGGGGGAAATTGATGGGTTTTCAGTATTTTATGTTTTGATGATCTAACAAACTTGTCATGAAGAACCAGATAGAGCACCTGGCACACAGGACATACATTTCATGTGAACTAATCGAAGCTTGAAAATCAGCAAAGGGAGGAACACAACAGGGACCTGATGATCTGGTCCTTTAGAGTTCTCTGACACAAGCAAGTCAATGACTGTACGCAATCAAGATTAAGAGGAACACAACAGGGACCTACTGTCTTAGGGTTCTCTGACAAAAAGTACAAGTCAAGTACACAACTGGAACGTGACAGAAGAAAGTGACCATCTGGCAACTGTTACAGAAGAGGAACACAACTAGGACCCGGTCTGTTGTGTGTCCTGACAGGAAGTACAAAGCCCACTATCCAGCTAAAATGCAACTGCCCAGAAGTGGCTGTGCAGATTGTACAACAGTCACTTCTGATTGGAAAGAAGTATACATCTTGAGTTGACATCACTATCCATTGTGCCATCTTTTGTGATAAAACAACCTGGTGCAAGACACACTATTCCTCGTGCATTCAGTGATATTCTCTCAAGCATAACAAAGTTCATCTAGCATTGAAGTCACTGGTGTGTCAAGAACAAGAAGACAACTCCACTAAGGATCAGTTTCTAACCAAGTCTTATGTACGTCCATAGTTGAGTTGTAATCTAGTTAATTGTTCTACATTGTAATTCCTAGTTTGCTTTCTTAGAAGTGCTGTCTTAGGAACGAACCAAATTCGTAAACTTTAGAGTTTATATTGTGACTAGGAATAGTCATAAGTTAAATCCTCTATAACAAGGAGAGTTATAGAGTGGCTTGTGGTGGTTCATCACAAGTTAGTTTGATGTCTTTGCAAAAGGGTGTTTGCAAAGTGGCTTGTAATCGGTAGATTACAAGTTAGTTGAGTTTAAAGCCTACAGGTGTAGGTCGTGGTTTTTTGACCCCTTGTGTGGGATTTTTCCACGTAGAAAATCTCTGGCCTTCTTTACATTCAGTCGTTACTGCATTCTACGTATCAGTCTCATAGAGGACAAGGTACTCTATAGTTTGGTGGACTCATATAAGTCATCAGGGATGGATATCGTGGGTCCACTATCGTAAGCCAAAGGCAAGGTAAGATTTTTGCTCGTACTTACTGATTACTTTACTAAGTGGGTAGAAGCAGGAGCTTTTAAACAGGTACGAGAAAAAGAGGTTAGAGATTTCATTTGGCAAACATCATATGCCGATTTAGGGTACCAAAGGAAATCGTATGTGATAATGGCCCGCAATTTATAGGCACGCAAATCACAGAATTCTTTCAAAGTTGGCAAATTAAAAGGATAACTTCAACGCCTTACCATCCGGTGGGTAATGGGCAAGTTGAATCAACAAATAAAGTCATTATCAATAACTTGAAGAAAAGGTTGGAAGACTCTAAAGGCAAATGGCCAGAAGTGCTACCTGGGGTCTTATGGGCTTATCGAACAACCACAAAAACAAGTACGGGAGAAACACCATTCTTACTTGTATACGGAGCTGAAGCTTTAATTCCAGTTGAGATAGGGGAACCAAGCACGAGATATACACAAGCTACCGAGGAATCAAATAAAGAAGAGATGCGAGTAAACCTGGATTTACTTGAAGAAAAGAGGGAAGCTGCGTTAATAAGGATGGCAGCACAAAAACAAGTTATGGAACGATATTATAACCGGAAGGCTCGTCTCAGATATTTTAAGATTGGGAATTTCACACTTAAGAAAGTTTTCCAATCCACGAAGGCAGTTAATGCAGGAAAGTTAAGTCCAACTTGGGAAGGACCTTATAAGATTCATGGAATCGCAGGAAAAGGAGCATATGAGCTTGAGACACTGGATGGCAAGATTCTCCCCTTTAATTGGAATGCTGTTCATTTGAAGAGATATTATTTCTAAAGGAAAGAAATACCCACGGGTAGGTATCCCTATTAATTATTTTTATTTTTTGAATTATTTAAATTTTACTAACGATTTTAGATGATAGGCAAAAATCTAACCCGTACTAAATGATGAATTACGACCTGCAAGACACGCGAAAAGAACATAATTCCCGGTCTAGGGTTACAATTATTCTGATGGAAATTTAAAAGGATTGAGCAGTCTTCATCTAAAATCGTACCTCCGAGTCCCGTTTGTTTTTCCTTTTCAGGAAAAGTACCGCATGGGAGGAATAATCAAGTGCTCGAGATTTTATACTTCAAAGCTCAAACACTTGGGGGACTATATAATATACATATGATATATGTATAAAGAAGGCAAAGAAGACTGACAAAGAAGACTGAAAATAACTAAAGTTCAAGTCAAGCCTAAAATGTCTACTCATTGAATGAATCAAGTTCAGAGCAAAGTTACGAGCCAATAACACAAAGCCAGTCAAAACCTTATAGATTTCACAATTTTATGCTATCTAGGTTAAAGGCAATGTTTAGCCAAGGGTTATAAAAAAAACCCTTGGATTTTATTTCCTTTGCAAATCTATTGTAAAGAAAACAGTTACGAAAAAGTTATAGAAGTTATTTAAATACATGTAAGATGTTATTTAAACTTGACAAAGTTCGAATGAAAACTTTATCAAAGTTATTTCAAGAAACATTTGTGTTCCTATTTCTTTTATCGTACATTTACACCGTTATGAAGTTGAGACGTCTTCTTCATTAAGTGTCGAATATAAAAGGGCCCTCTTTTATAAATTCATGTTTGATTCAGATATCCATGAAGTTAACAAAGCATTTTTTGCAAAAAAGGTAAGACAAAAACCCACGAATTAACAAACAAGACCTTGTGTATAAAGGCAAAAATGAGCAAAACAGAATCTCAAGACAATTAAGTTCAACAAAAACTTCTTAATATTGAAGTTTAGACCAAGTATGAACCTAGTCGTAAACTGTTTGTCATTTATACAAAATGCCCCGAAAAGGTCTGGGGACTTATCATTTCCAAAAACCAAACCCCTAAATGAGACCAGGGGTAAAACCACCAAAATAAAAAAAAAGGAGTCACACTTCACAAACTTTCACTAAGGGACAGAGGAAGGATCTAAAGCGGTATCGCTATCAGCAACAGAAGGTTCGAGTTGATCTGAAGGAGTTGGGGCAGTCACTGTACCTATATCATCTTCAACATGTTCAGGAGTATCAGCCATGGGTGAATGAAAATCTTGACCTTGCTGAGTTTTTTCAATGGTCTCCTTTATCTTGGCTAACTCAGAGTCCAAGTTGAAACCCTCTTGGCTAGCCTCCATAAGGGTATCATGGCGAGTGTTTAAAATAGCCCAACTCACTTCAATGGCAGTTTTGGCCTCAATAATCTCATAATCTCTCTCCCATTGATCAATCTCATTTTTAAGCTTTTCATTCTCGGCCAAAGCAGTATCACAAGAAGATTGCAGAGGGGCAAGGGAACTTTCTAAAAATCGAACCTTATCAGAAGACTCACGGAGATCTTCTTGCGTTTTGATAAGTGTTTGCACAAGTTCACCAGCGTAGACCTCTTTCTCGCTCAGCAATGCCTTCAACCCTCTAATCCCTTCACTAGCTTTGGAGAGTTTCTCAGAAAATGATGTCTCGAGGAGATTCTTGTCCTTGTCAGCTTGATTTGAGGAAGCCTTCTCAACTGCTAATTCTGAAGTCAAAACCTTCAACTGCTGCTCCAAGGTGCACTTGCTTTCTTCTAACACTTCCATATCAATTTGAAGGCTTTCATATTGTTCTTTCCAGTTGTCTGCTTCAATCTGATAATCGTGCATTAACTACTCCGTATGAGAAACCCTCTTCATCATCTTTGTGCCAATAAGATTGATCTAAAAAAAATAGAAAAGAGGTAAGAGTCTTAATAAAAGAAGGATGGAATAAAGAGTAAAAAGAAACGAATACCTTTAATGATGATTGCACTATGTCATTCATCCAAGTCAAAGAGCTATGACTCTCGAGCTTGGATTTCTCAACTGGACCGATCAGAGGTTTCAGCCACACATCAGCCCGACCTGACTTTTTCAAGAGATTACCATCGGCAGGGGCCTCAATGGTAATCTGTTTCATCGTTCCACTTCCACTCGAAGAACCAACCTCAGTACGAGGAACAGTAGCAGGAGGAACTGTGGAAGAAGTCATCACAATTTGGGGCGGAGCAGCAACAGCAGCAGACACAACTGGTAAAGAATGAGCCACAGGAACAGGTATGGTAAAGGAAGCTAGGGGTACTTCATCAGAAACCAAATCTAAATTTTCTTCATCAAACCCACGAGAAAAAAGCTGATCAATAGAGTCACGAGCTGCTGCAGGAGTAGCATCATTAGAGCTCACCAAGGTAGCTTCAACAGCCTTGGTTATGGGAACAGAACGGGAAGGAGATGCTTCATCGTCTGAAAAGACGCGTCTTCTGGCTCGTGGCCTCTTTATCAAGGAACCTCCATCCTGTTCCTCCTCTTCTTCAGAATCTTGGACTACTGCATCCTTCCTTTTTGATGAAGAACTCAAAATGATCTCTTGAGCTCTCTCCAACGAGACTCTGAAAGCTGCGACTGCTTCAGCACTAACACCACGAATGGGAAAACCTGATAAAAAGAAGGATCGAACAAGTTCTAAGGGAAAGATGAAGGAAAAGGTGAAAAAGAGAAGAGTAAAGCATTTACCATGAGTTTTCACTTTCCAACCAAACCTGTGCGAAAGGTTTTGCCAAGATCGACCTTCCATTGGAGCAACTTTCAATAACTTTTTTACCCAACCACGAAAATTGGGAATCTCATCAACAATTCCCATAGTTGCTGGGAAAAAAGAAAAAAAAAGTTAAACAGTAGCGAGAAAAATAAAGGGAAAAGATAGAGAAAGTTATAAAAGAAACTCACGTGCAAAATTCCACTTTTCAGGAAATGGAACATTCTCTTCGCCCACTAAACCAACAGTGGGGGCAGCAACAAACCTGGCATACCAGCCACGGTCCTTATCGTCCTTGAGGCTAACTAACATTCTTTTACTTCTCGCAACTAAAGTGAAAATCCCATGACGGAAAAGCTTTGGAGAGTAGAGATGAATCAAATGGGAAAAAGTAAAAGGCAAGCTATCCGTCCTTGTTAAATGTCTTAAGCAAGCAAGCAACCCTCCACACAATGGGGCCAATCTGTCCTAGACAAACGTCGAAAAAATGACAGAATTTAATGATAACAGGGTCAATAGGTGGTTTGAAATTCAGTGTAAAGGAATACGTGTACACAAAGAAAACCCGGTCAAGTAAGAAGTAATTCTTTGGTTCGCATTCGGAATTATAATAGGAAAATCAGATTTCCAATAGCAATCCCTACGAACAACAGAGATCAGGCCTTCAATAATTTGAGAAGGGTAAATGTCAGCACAAGAAGAAATAGAAGAAACTTGGTTTCTAATTGATTCTCTATCAGTATAAAAAGATAGTTCAGCAGGGACAATTTCATCCACTAAAGGCTCGCGAACGGGTTCATGAGAATCTTTACTTCTAGATGAAGGTCTATGGGAAAGAGAACATCTAGTTCTAGAAGGAGGAGTAGAACTCACTGAAGGAATAGAAACACCCCTTACAGATGAAGACCCTAAACTACGCAATCTTCCTCCTCTTCTACTTCTAATGGGAGCAAGAGGAAGATTATCAATAATGGGGACTCTTCGAGGGTTAGGGTTTGAAGAAGACATGGCAGTATGAGGAAGAAGAAGACAAGAGTGAATATTCTAAGATATGAAACTTTTTATGAGAAAGACAAAGAAAAAAGCTATATTTATACTTGGAAGCAATCGTCAAAGAAAAGGTGTAATGATGGAAACGTCATGATGGAAGCTGTCGCTTCGTAGTTGGTGAAGCCGCAAAAAATCCCTAAAAGACGCTGAAAATTTCCAGAACCAATCAGAAGATGCCATGCGTCACGAGCATTAAATGGAAGTGACACATAAAGCATTAATTCCAGAGAAGGTATAATGGCAGCAAAAATTCCCGCTTTAATGAGATCCACTTCCCAAATATTCTATTGATGAATAAATGGCAAGTGGGGGGACTATCTGTATTGGGAAAAATTAAATTAATATATTGAATTAATTATGGGGTGACATGTCGTGACACGTGGATTGATAAAGGAATGTCAGAGGCATCAGAAGAATGAACCTAAATAGCAAAAAGGCTATAGATACGTATTATTGGAAATTAATAGCCATTAATTACAGAAAACATTACAGAATCTGTACTAAATCAGTTACGATTACCAATTATAACGTAACATTAAATTACATTGATTGTCCATAAAAACTCCATTATGAGAAGAGAAAAACGTATTACTTAGAATTAGCTATAAAAGGAGAGGAATGAATTTTTGTAAAGAATACAAAATACTATTGAAATATACTGATTTACTTTGCTTTCTATTCAGCTATTATTTACATCAATTATTCCTATTTCTACTTGATTATTAGTAACTCGAGTTCTTCTAAAATAAAGCTTTGACCGAAATCCCAATTTTTGGTTAAACAAAAGGCAGCAACTTTGATGAGAAGAAAATTTACAGTTAATAATTATAAAAGTGCAATTAATAGTTACAAAAGTAGAAACTTACATTGATGAGAAGAAAACTCTAAAAATGATGTATTTTCTTTATCAATCTCATGTGACAACGACCAGACCAGTAAACAAGCAGTTGAAGGTGAGCAGTAACGATAAAAGGCTGAAGTTCTTTTAACATAATTCTGAATGTGTTTTGCGATCAAAACAGAGGGAAGCTTGAGGGGTTTCCCTTTTTTTTTGTTGGGAGGGGTGGGTGGGTGGGGTGTCGATGCCCCCTTTTGCTAAAGGCGAAATCGGGTTTACGACATTTGGGCGGACAACTCTATTCCTTTTGGGAATTTGGGTTTGAGATTTAGAAGAGTCGCCACCTAATGATTAAGTGCATTAGGACACTAAGAATTTAAAAGAAAGAAGAACCAGAGAATGGGTAAGAGCTTGAAATTATCTCAGGGGGAAGGTGTTAGGCACCCCCCAAGATCCACTAGTGTGGTTCCCGGCCATGTTACAATTGTGACTTTAAAACAAGTAAACATACAAGAATCCTTCCACATAACGATTACAAGTAGGAATGTATAAAGGTTAAATAAACATGTTGAAGTCAGGAAATAGGTGGTTTCATAGTTGTTTAAAAGAATGTATAAGTGCAGAAAAATAAGGATCAAATAACGAGTGCAAACAATCAGACAAAAGAAGTGAAATGGGCGGAAGTTTAAAAAGAAAATCGTGCTGGAAATTCAAAGAGGTTTTAAATGATTTGAAGCGAAATACAAGGCTTAAAGAAATGGAAACTGACAGTTTAAAGAAAACAATAACGAAAGTACATAAGGAGGGAGGGGGGTCCTAGGTTTATAAATAACATGGATCATCCAGGCAACACCCGATAACCAATTATACGCGTGGTGTTATCGCGTGATCATCATATCCATGTCTACCCTTCCCACCCCATTAAGGTATTAAAGCGCGGAATAGTATCGTTACTTATTGCATGCTATTACCCGTCCCAATCCTATCAGTCCCGGAGGCATTGAGACTACTAATCCTAAAGGGGGAGTTGGGGCTTTTCAGAAGTTTTAAAAGGATAAAAGTCTAAGCGACAAATAAAAACACATAATCAAATAGGGGAGAAGCAAACATCAGTTAAGGCTCAAACATGCCTCCTCACTTAAAGGCAAATATATAGCATGACTTCAAATACTGGTTATGGTCTGAATTAAATTTAAAACATTAGGACAAGTTGATTTATCACATATTTCTCAGATGAGGAGTCCAAATTAGCCTTGTCTGGTTGTAGTTATCAGAGCTGACACAGTATTAAAACCTAATGGTTTGCCTAAGTGAGACCTATAGGCATGACATCTAGCGGAGCATACTGATTTTAAAGAAAGGATCACTAGTTTTATAGACAAAAGATCTGCAGATTTTAAACGAACTTATGACTGGTTTTAAACGTATAGATAAAATAGACGAGGCTGATTCGATTGATTATTCCTACAGGCAAGTTATCTAAGCGTTATTGGTTTTAAACGATTACATAGATGCAAGAGTCCTATAGGCATGGTATCTAGAATGAAGTTGATTATTATTAGACCTATGATTGTTTGCCTAATGACAGGTATATGCAGAAGTGCAGAAAAGAAACCTATGATCATGATTTCTATATGGAGAAATGCAGGGACTTAGAGACAGGATTTCTATATACAGAGATGCAGAAATAAATGACCTATAGGCATGCTGTCTATGTGAATGCAGGAATTAAAAATCCTATAGGCAAGTTATATAAGATGAGAATGCAGAAGTATATAGGTAACCTATAGGCATGCTGTCTATGTGAATGCAGGAATAAAAAAACTCTTATAGGCAAGTTATCTACCCTTTGCATACAATCATTCCCATACCTTTCCACTAGCCGTCCCCAATAGTTATTACAAATTATTACAGTCCAAAGTGAATCGGAAAAGTAAGGAAATAAAATTACATTAGAAGTTCAAGCTACAACCAAACAACCTGATTCAGACTCAAAGTCCAACAATATGAGATAAACCAACTTCCAGGATCAAAACTTCCAAAAGCCTTTCTCATCCTTTGGGTGTGTTAAAGTTCCAAGGAGCTTTATGAACTCCATGCAGTGCTTACACCCAATTATATTGCAGAATTAAGATTATGGTGTAGTGTGGAATAACCAGCCCTCGAATGTCCAAGTTTAGAGGGAGCTCCAGGTCCCAAAGCAAGGCTCATAAGAGGGGGACAAAACTTAAGAGTCTAAGAATAAGTGTAAGTGCATTGGGGGGGGGGGGGGAATTAAAGAAAGCCATGGCAGGTTGGTGGTCATGCCCAGCAATTGGGAATGTTGGCACACCCCTGACCAGCCTGTCAGCCAAAACTTGAGAGTTAGGATCCATTGAGGATCAGATTCTGACCTGGGCAGTAATTTAGGTACTGCCAGGCCTAGAACCTTAACTCAAACACATAGAGGGGAATGGGGGGGGGGGGGGGGGTAGGAGGGGTAGGGAGTTTACGAAGTAGAACAGGTGCAAGG
>NW_017671457.1:9403-29209 GCF_001879085.1 Nicotiana attenuata | reverse complement strand
TTTTTTTGAATAATTTATTTTATTCTCATATTTATACCAAAATATAGTTAAGGTGATTTTTGTATATTTTACAAAATTTATCTGGTATTTTTAAAAGCTAAATTGCATACAATTGCAATTTTAGCCTATTTTAAGATTAATAGCATTTCTATAATTGTAAAATTGGTTTCAATATTTTTTAATTAATATTTATATATTATTAATTGGTTCAGTACTTTTAATTTACTTTTAAAATCATTTTTACTATTTTTATAAAATAAAAGGGGTAAAACTGGCTATTTAAATTGGCCTCATTTCGTTCAAGTGCAGCCCATTTGCATTTCGATTATACGCCACACTTAACCCCCCCCCCCCTAATTGACCCAATTTGAATCCCAACCGGGCTAGCCCAATTCCGTATCCTTAACCCATTTAACTACTCGACCCAAGCCTCCTTTAATCCAGACTGTTGATCAATCTGATCAACGGTCACGATCTCTCCTTTCCATTTTAATTCCCCAAACCATACCCTATCCCCCATTTTGTTTAGTCTGCCGCCCTTGAATACTCTCCACTCTCAAAACTCTCTCGAAGGTTCTTCGGAGCCCTAACTGTCTCCAACCCTTTTCCACCGTACTTTCACCGGAATCTATGGCTTCTCAGGCCATGGATGGTCTATACTCACCCCTCTCCACCATTAGACCTTGGGAGTTTGAGGTTTTGAAGTTTGACTTCGATGGTTCTCTCTCAGATCTTCTCAGATCTTTGGTTCCATGGCTTCTCCGGCCATGCTCCGGCAATTCAAGCACGAGAAGCCTTATTCCTGACCTCTTCGACCCAGGATCTGACTTTTCCAAGCCTTTCTCATTTCTAGGGTTTCTCCGAAACCCTAAGTTGTTCGAGGTTTTTCTCTGTTTATTTTCTTAGATCTATGGTATGTTTGTGTTCTACAGGACCTCTAAATTGTTTTCCCCAAATTTTCTTTTCAAAATTGTTTATTTCAATTTAGGATTTCTGAAAGGTTTTCAAAAAATATATCTTTCTGATTCTTGCTGTTCTTTCCTTTATGTGTGTTTGTCTATACTATGCTCGTATATTTTCTGGTTCTTCTGCTTCTTCTTTTCCTACTATACATGTTACTCCTGTGCTTACATGCTAATCCTTGTTATGTTACTCTTCTACTATATGTGTTTACTGTTGAGTTCTTTGATTTTGTTTGCTTTACTAGACTCTGTTTGTGTACTTGCTAAGCATGTTTCATCTACTGTGGCTTAAGTTTACACCACCTCTCTTTTCCTCTGAACTTGCTTAAGTTTCGACTTTCTAAACATGCTTTTTATGCTCTAATCAGCTTTCTTTCTTTGTGTTTCAAACCTGCTATCCTATTTGTTTTGTTTCTGATGAAGCTCTGAAACAGACCTTTGAGTCTGTTTCAATGGCTTGCCTTCTCATCTCTATGTCTGATTCGATTTGAAACCCTAGGATTTGGGGTTTTCTTTGGCAAGTTTGATTTGGTGTTTGGACTAGGGTTCAGCATTAGAACCCTGGATTCTCAGACTCACTATGAGTCTACAAACTGAACTTGTTTTCCCTTTGCTTATGATTCTAAACCTTTCAATAGTAGACTCTTTTCTAAGTAACATGACGACCCCTTTTGTTTGATTTGTCTTGCTTTATATATGAGAAGTTCTTCTTTCTAAAAAAGGTTTTTGCCAACTACTAAATTGATTCTCAATTCCTTTAATGGGGTTTGACTGATTGTTACTGATTTTCTCTAATTGAACCATCTTTAACTTTTCTCGACTTGGTTCATTCGAACAAAGCCTACCACTTTGATTTTACTGGCTGTTTGATTGATTCCCTTTTCTTATTTCACACAAACCGTGTACCATTGGACTTTTGACTTAAATAACTTCTATGTATTTACCCTTTTTTGTACTGCCTGGAAAATATTTTTTCAAATCCCTTTCCTTAATTGTTTTTACCCGTTTGAAATCAGAATCCCTTAATTAAAGGGAGATTGATTTCAATGTTATTTCCTTACCTTGTTCTTACTTGTTTGCTGCACTATAAAAGGGGCTCGACCCTTCAGCACTAAAACAACTTTAGAACTTTTGAAATTTTGAATCCTAAGTTCAATACTCATACTCTCACACGCATACTCTCAATCACAATACTCTTTCAATTCTCTACTCTCTTCTGAGACTTTTGTACTGCTTTGCTTGCAACTTGGCTTCTCAAGACTGCTGTTTTACTTATTTGTTTTCCCTAAAACTGGTATGTCACAATTTAATTTCAGCTCATTCCCTATGTGTTTACTTTACAGTTGCCATGTTCTGGTTTACTTTGTTGTTTATACTCTGTATTAAGCATGTTCTTTCTTTTATGTTTACTGCTTGCTATATAAATCCCCATACCCCCATTCCCCTATGTGTGTTGAGTTAAAGTTCATGGCCTGGCCGCATCCAAATTGCCGTCCAGGTCTGAACCTGACCTTCAATAGGTCCTAACTCCCAAACTCAAGCTGACAGGCTGGTCAGGGGTGTGCCAACATCCTAATTGCTGGGCATGACCACTAGTTTTGTCATGGCTTTCCCTAATTCCCCCTCTATTGCACTTACACTTATTCTTAGACTCTAAGTTCTGCCCCCCCTCCTATGAGCCTTGCCTTGGGGACCTTGAGTTCCCTCTGAACTTGGACATTTGAGGGCTGGCCCTTCCACACTGCACTACAATCTGATCCTGCAAATGTAATTGGGTGTGAGCACTGCCTGGAGTTCATGAAGCTCCTTGGAACTTTGACACACCCAAAGGATGAGAAAGGCTTTGAAAATCTGATCTTTGGAAGTTGGTTTATCTCATGCTTCAGACTAGGAGTCTGAATTAGGCTCTCCTTGGTTGGAACTTTAATTTCTGATGTAATTTTTTCTTTTATTTTTATTTTTCTTGATTCATTCGGGTTGTAATAATTTGTAATAACTATTTGGGGTGTATAGTGAAAAGGGGAGGGTCACTCATGTTATGCATATGGGTAGACATCATGCTTTAGGTATTTATTTCTGCAATCACAGCCTGTTTTTTTGCTTATGCATCCAAATATAGAAATCCTGCCTATAAGTTTATGCATCCACATATAGAAATCCTGCCTATAAGTTTATGCATCTACATATAGAAATCTTGCCTATAAGTTGTTTCATTACTGCATTAGAATCCTGCCTATAAGTTGTTTCATTACTGCATTAGAAATCCTGTCTATAAGTTATGCATTTCATTAGAAATCATGTCTATAAGTCTCTGCACTTCTGCATATAGAAATCATGATTATAAGTTTCCTGCACTTCTGCACATACACATGTCATTAGGCAAACAATCCATAGGTTAAAAATAATCAATTGCATCTTAGATACCATGCTCTTAGGATTCCTGCACTTACATAACCGTTTTAGAATCAATAACGCTTAGAATTCATGCCTATAGGAGCAATCGTTTAAATCTGATTCACCCGCAAAGTCTAAAATCAGTAATAATGTTGTTAACATCCGCAGAATTGGTTTATTTCTAAAGTCAGTAATCTTCTTTAAAATCAGTATGTTTGACCTTGTTAGATATCATGCCTATAGGTTTCACCTAGGCAAACCATTAGGTAATCAATTAATTATACCAGTCTTTAATAATTACAACCAGCAGGCAGGCCNAAAAATCCTATAGGCAAGTTATCTAAGATGAGAATGCAGAAGTTTATAGGTAACCTATAGGCATGTTGTCTATGTGAATGCAGGAATTAAAAAAATCCTGTAGGCAAGTTATCTACCCTTTGCATACAATCATTCCCATCCTTTTCCACTAGCCGTCCCCAATAGTTATTACAAATTATTACAGTCCAAAATGAATCGGAAAAGTAAGGAAATAAAATTACATAAGAAGTTCCAGCTACAACCAAATAGCCTAATTCAGACTCAAAGTCCAACAATATGAGATAAACCAACTTCCAGGATCAAAACTTCCAAAGCCTTTCTCATCCTTTGGGTGTGTCAAAGTTCTAAGGAGCTTTATGAACTCCAGGCAGTGCTTACACCCAATTATATTGCAGAATTAAGATTATGGTGCAGTGTGGAATAGCCAGCCCTCGAATGTCCAAGTTCAGAGGGAGCTCCAGGTCCCAAAGCAAGGCTCATAAGAGGGGGGGCAAAACTTAAGAGTCTAAGAATAAGTGTAAGTGCATGGGGGGGGGGGGGGAATTAGGAAAGCCATGGCAGGCTGGTGGTCATGCCCAACAATTGGGAATGCTGGCACACCCCTGACCAACCTGTCAGCCAAAACTTGGGAGTTAGGATCCATTGAGGATCAAGTTCTAACTTGGGCAATAATTTGGGTACTGCCAGGCCAAGAGCCTTAACTCAGACACATAGAGGGGAAGGAGGGGTAGGGATTTACAATAGAAACAGGTGCAAGGAAGGAACATATTAGCATAAATCATTGAATCATGCGCAGTAAAGTAAACAGGATTGCAGAAACTGTAAGTAAACATATAGGGGTGAGGCAGGAATGTTAACTCAGAACATACCAGTTTCAGAAGAAATAAGTAAAAACAGTAGTCTTGAAAAGGCCAAGTTGCAAGCAAAGTAATTCCAAAAGATCCCAAGCAAAGCAGAATACTGAATTCAAAACAGTATTGCAAGTGTGCAAGTATTTTAAAGACTAGTGGTATGAAGGTTGTGTGAAGAATGAAGTCGTGTGTAAAAGTGCAGAGGGGCAGTCCTTTTTATAGTGCAGAGAAACAAGTAAGAAAGGCAAGGAATATATCATTGAAATCAGTCTCCCTTTGGTTAAGGGATTCTGATTTCGACGAGTAAAAGCCAGTTAAGGAAAGAAATTTTAATTAAAACTTTTCAAAGTAGCACAAAAGGGGTAAATACATAGAAGTTATTTAAGGAAAACAATCAATGGTACACGGTTTGTGACAACTATGGAAAGAGAATCAATCAAACAGCCAGTGAAACCAAAATAACAAGTTCAATTTGAATGAACCAGGTCAGGAAAAGGTAAAAGAGATTCAATCAAAGAAAATCAGTCGGACCTTATTAAGAGGATTTCGGAATCAATCAATTAGTTGGAAAAACCTTTTGAAAGCAGAGCCCTTATATATAAAACACACAAATCAAGAAGGGATTGTCAAATTATTTATAAGAGGGTTTAATCAAAGAGGGGTTCAGAATCATAAGCAAAAGTGATACAAGTCCAATTTGTAGACTCACGAGGAGTCTGAGAGTCCAGGGTCCCAAAGAGGAACCCTAACTCGCACACTAGAATCAAAATTTCCAGAAAACCCCCAAATCTTAGGGGTTCGAATTGAGTCAGATAATAGAGATGAGAAGGCAAGCCGCTTGATAGAGGCTCAGGAGTCCTTTCCAAAGACTCATGAGAAACAAACAAACAAGATACACAGTTAAGAGCATGGAGAACATGTTTGAAAAACTCAGAATTTAACAAGTTCAGAAGAAAAAGATACAAACTTATGCAAAACAAGATGAATCATGCTTAGTAAGAATACAAACATAGTACAGTAACACCAACAAAATCAAAGAACTCAATCGTAAACACATATAGCAAAGATTAACATGTGAGCATAGGAGAAAAGAAAGTAGAACAACATTACATGCATAGTATAAGAAATCGGACAAACACACATAAAGAAAGAACAAAAAGAATCAGAAGGATATTTTGAAGAAACTTTTCGGAACCCCTAAATCAAAATTAAACGATTTTGAAAAAAGAGAATTTGGGGAAAAACCTTTAAAAAGTTCAATAGAACACAAACATGTTCCAGATCTAAGAGAATAAGCAAGTAAAGAACCTCGAACAACTTAGGGTTGTAGAGAAACCCCTAGAAATGAGAAAAGTCTTGAGGAAAGTCAGATCCTGAGTCAAAAAGGCTCATATTGCTTGAATACGACTGAGTAGTGGCCGGAGAAGCCATAGATCTACAAATCTGAGAAGATCTTGAAGAGAACCATCGAAGTCAGGCTTCAGAGCCTTGAATGGCTTATCTCTAATGGTGAGAAAAAGTGAGTACAGACCGTCCATGGCCTGAGACGCCATGGATTCCGGTGGAATCACGGTGGAAAAGGGGTCGGAGACGATTAGGGTTCCAAGAGGGTTCGAGAGAGTTTGAGAGATGAGGGGGTTCAAAGGCGGCTGATAGGTGGAAGTTATTAGGGTTTCGGGGGGGGGGGGTTGAAAATTAAAAAGGAAAGGGGGAATTATGGCCGTTGATCAAAATGATCAACGGTCTGGATTGAATATGAGCTGGGCGGTTTTTTTAATTGGGTCAGGGGTCGGGTAATTTAGGGATTGGGCTGGTCCGATTTGGGGACTGAAATTGGGCCAATTTGAGGTTAAAATTGAAAGGTAAAAAAAAGCTGTAATTGAAATAGAAATGGGCTAAATGTTAAATAGCCAATTTTCCCCTTTTATTTTATAAAAATAGCTATAATGATTTTAAAAGTAAATTTAAAACACTGAGCCAACAAATACTATATAAATATTAATCTAAAAATACTGGAACTAATTTTACTATTATAAAATGCTATTAATCTTAAAGTAGGCTATAATTGCAGTTATATGCAATTCAGTCTTTTAAATACCAAATAAATTTGTAAAAATATGCAAAAATCACCTTAATTATATTTTGGTGCAAATATGAGAATAAAAAATAAATTATTCACCAAAATGATATTCTTGGGAATAATTATTGGATTTTGTACTGATAAAATAGACAATAAATTGGTTTTAAAATCTTTAAAATTTAGGAAAAAATACCAAAACTCTTGGGCGTGCTTATATATGCATGTACATGCTATTTTGTATATAAAATACATAGGAAAAAATTAGGTATCAACAGCTGCCCCTCTTTACCCAGGAAGGATGAAAGAGTTATCAGGTAAAGATATGATGGCCAATTTTGATCGAACGAATGATTTGAAGAATTTTGACGGAGCTCGGGTTCCTGAGTCGCCTACATATCCTTGGTTTTACAGAAATCAGGCCGTATGTAGTTCAGGACCCGTCGGCGGAACATGCCGATGGAGATTTTTCCGAGATATTTGGATCGGGGTAGCATTGCTACGAATTTAAAAATGCTGCGGAAACTGGAGCGGGATCGCTCCCGCTGAAATGGCCGTTGCTAGCCGGTTTACCTGCAAATAAAACACGAGCGCATAGGTTGTGCATAAATTTAAACATTGTTGATACCCAACTTTTCCCTATGTATTTTATACTCAAAAATGCTTTCAAAATAACATGTACATGCTATATAAGCATGCCCAAGTGTTTTGGTATTTTTTCCTAATTTTTAAAAGATTTTAAAATCAATTTATTATCCATCTTAGCAGTACAAAAGCCAGTAATTATTCCCAAAAACTATCAATTTTTTGTGAATAATTTATTTTATTATCATATTTATACCAAAATATAGTTAAGGTGATTTTTTTATATTTTTACAAACTTATCTGGTATTTTTAAAAGCTAAATTGCATACAATTACAATTTTAGCCTATTTTAAGATTAATAGCATTTCTGTAATTGTAAAATTGGTTTCAATATTTTTTATTTAATATTTATATATTATCAATTGGTTAAGTACCTTTAATTTGCTTTTAAAATCATTTTTACTATTTTTATAAACTAAAAGGGGTAAAATTGGCCATTTAAAATTTGGCCTCATTTCGTTTCAATTGCAGCCCATTTGCATTTCGATTATAGCCACATTAACCCCCCCTAATTGACCCAATTTGAATCCCAACCGGGCTAGCCCAAGTTCGTATCCTTAACACCATTTAACTACCCGACCCAAGCCTCCTTTAGTCCAGATCGTTGATCAATCTTATCAACGGTCACGATCTCCCCTTTCCATTTTTAATTCCCCAAACCATACCCTATCCCCCATTTTGTTTAGTCTGCCGCCCTTGAATACTCTCCACTCTCAAAACTCTCTCGAAGGTTCTTCGGAACCCTAGCCCGTCTCCGACCCTTTTCCACCGTACTTTCACCGGAATCCATGGCTTCTCAGGCCATGGATGGTCTATACTCACCCCTCTCCACCATTAGACCTTGGGAGTTCGAGGTTTTGAAGTTTGACTTCGATGGTTCTCTCTCAGATCTTCTCAGATCTTTGGTTCCATGGCTTCTCCGGCCATGCTCCGGCATATTCAAGCACGAGAAGCCTGATTCCTGACCTCTTCGACCCAGGATCTGACTTTTCCAAGCCTTTCTCATTTCTAGGGTTTCTCCGAAACCCTAAGTTGTTCGAGGTTTTTCTCTGTTTATTTTCTTAGATCTATGGTATGTTTGTGTTCTACTGGACCTCTAAATTGTTTTCCCCAAATTTTCTTTTCAAAATTGTTTATTTTCGATTTAGGGTTTCTGAAAGGTTTTAAAAAAAATATCTTTCTGATTCTTGCTGTTCTTTCCTTTATGTGTGTTTGTCTATACTATGCTCGTATATTTTCTGTTACTACGCGTGTGTTGTTCTTCTGCTTCTTCTTTTCCTACTATACATGTTACTCCTGTGCTCACATGCTAATCCTTGTTATGTTACTCTTCTACTATATGTGTTTACTGTTGAGTTCTTTGATTTTGTTTGCTTTACTAGACTCTGTTTGTGTTCTTGCTAAGCATGTTTCATCTACTGTGGCTTAAGTTTACACCACCTCTCTTTTCCTCTGAACTTGCTTAAGTTCCGACTTTTCTAAAACATGCTCTTTTATGCTCTTAAATCAGCTTTCTTTCTTTGTTGTTTCAAACCTGCTATCCTATTTGTTTTGTTTCTCATGAGGCTCTGAAACAGACCTTTGAGTCTGTTTCAATGGCTTGCCTTCTCATCTCTATGTCTGATTCGATTTGAAACCCTAGGATTTGGGGTTTTCTTTGGCAAGTTTGATTTGGTGTTTGGACTAGGGTTCTGCATTGGAACCCTGGACTCTCAGACTCACTATGAGTCTACAAACTGAACTTGTTTTCCCTTTGCTTATGATTCTGAACCTTTCAATATTAGACTCTTTTCTAAGTAACATGACGACCCCTTTTGTTTGATTTGTCTGCTTTATATATGAGAAGTTCTTCTTTCAAAAAAGGTTTTGCCAACTACTAATTGATTCTCAATTCCTTTAATGGGGTTTGACTGATTGTTACTGATTTTCTCTAATTGAACCATCTTTACCTTTTCTCGACTTGGTTCATTCGAACAAAGCCTGACTTTGATTTTACTGGCTGTTTGATTGATTCCCTTTCCTTATTTCACACAAACCGTGTACCATTGGACTTTTGCCTTAAATAACTTCTATGTATTTACCCTTTATTGTACTGCCTGGAAAATATTTTTTCAAATCCCTTTCCTTAATTGTTTTTACCCGTTTGAAATCAGAATCCCTTAATTAAAGGGAGATTGATTTCAATGTTATTTCCTTACCTTGTTCTTACTTGTTTGCTGCACTATAAAAGGGGCTCGACCCTTCAACACTAAAACAACTTTTGAGCTTTTGAACTTTTGAACTCTTGAATCCTAAGTTCAATACTCATACTCTCACACGCATATTCTCAATCACAATACTCTTTCAATTCTCTACTCTCTTCTGAGACTTTTGTACTGCTTTGCTTGCAACTTGGCTTTTCAAGACTGCTGTTTTACTTATTTGTTTTCCCTAAAACTGGTATGTCCCAATTTAATTTCAGCTCCTTCCCTATGTGTTTACTTTACAGTTGCCATGTTCTGGTTTACTTTGTTGTTTATACTCTGTATTAAGCATGTTCTTTCTTTTATGTTTACTGCTTGCTATAAAATCCCCATACCCCCATTCCCCTATGTGTGTTGAGTTAAAGTTCATGGCCTGGCCGCATCCAAATTGCTGCCCAGGTCTGAACCTGACCTTCAATAGGTCCTAACTCCCAAACTCAAGCTGACAGGCTGGTCAGGGGTGTGCCAGCATCCTAATTGCTGGGCATGACCACTAGTTTTGTCATGGCTTTCCCTAATTCCCCCTCTATTGCACTTACACTTATTCTTAGACTCTAAGTTCTGCCCCCCTCCTATGAGCCTTGCCTTGGGGACCTTGAGTTCCCTCTGAACTTGGACATTTGAGGGCTGGCCCTTCCACACTGCACTACAATCTGATCCTGCAAATGTAATTGGGTGTGAGCACTGCCTGGAGTTCATGAAGCTCCTTGGAACTTTGACACACCCAAAGGATGAGAAAGGCTTTGGAAATCTGATCTTTGGAAGTTGGTTTATCTCATGCTTCAGACTAGGAGTCTGAATTAGGCTCTCCTTGGTTGGAACTTTAATTTCTGATGTAATTTTTTCTTTTATTTTTATTTTTCTTGATTCATTCGGGTTGTAATAATTTGTAATACTATTTGGGGTGTATAGTGAAAAGGGGAGGGTCACTCATGTTATGCATATGGGTAGACATCATGCTTTAGGTATTTATTTCTGCAATCACAGCCTGTTTTTTTGCTTATGCATCCAAATATAGAAATCCTGCCTATAAGTTTATGCATCTACATATAGAAATCCTGCCTATAAGTTTATGCATCTACATATAGAAATCTTGCCTATAAGTTGTTTCATTACTGCATTAGAATCCTGCCTATAAGTTGTTTCATTACTGCATTAGAAATCCTGTCTATAAGTTATGCATTTCATTACAAATCATGTCTATAAGTCTCCGCACTTCTGCATATAGAAATCATGATTATAAGTTTTCTGCACTTCTGCACATACACATGTCATTAGGCAAACAATCCCTAGGTTAAAATTAATCAATTGCATCTTAGATACCATGCTCTTAGGATTCCTGCACTTACATAACCGTATTAGAATCAATAACGCTTAGAATTCATGCCTATAGGAGCAATCGTTTAAATCTGATTCACCCGCAAAGTCTAAAATCAGTAATAATGTTGTTAACATCCGTAGAATTGGTTTATTTCTAAAGTCAGTAATCTTCTTTAAAATCAGTATGTTTGACCTTGTTAGATATCATGCCTATAGGTTTCACCTAGGCAAACCATTAGGTAATCAATTAATTATACGAGTCTTTAATAATTACAACCAGCAGGCAGGCCTAATTCGGACTTCTTATCTGAAAATATGTGATAAATCAGCCACCCCCTTTACGCAAGTTTAATTAAAGACCTAACCAGTACTTGTAAGTCATGCTAAACAATTTCTGCTTTGAATGAGGAGGCCTATTTGAGCCTTAACTACTATGGGTTTTCCCCCTTAACTGCTCTTATATGTTTTGTTTGTCGCACTAGATTTTGTCCTTTTTTTTAAACTTCAAAAGCCAATATCCCTTCCCTCTAGGATTAGTAGTCCCAACTGCCTCCGGGACTGATAGGATTGGGGCGGGTAGTAGCATGCAATAAGTAACGAGACCATTCCGCGCTTTAGTACCTTAACGGGGTGGGAAAGGGTAGACATGGATATGATGATCACGCGATAACACCACGTGTATAATTGGTTACGGGTTGTTGCGTGGGTGATCCATGTTATTTATAAGCCTAGGACCCCCTCCCTCTTTATGTGTTTACTTCTCTCTTTCAGAATTTTTTTTAATTGCAGTTTTCGATTCTTTTAAACCTTGCCCTTTGCTTTAGTCATTTAAAAAAAAAATCTCTTTAAATGTCCAAGTACTTTCTTCTCTCTCCCAAATTGTCGCCCCATTTCATCCCTTTGCCTGATTATTTGTATCGATTATTTGACTCCCATTCTTCTGCACTCATATATTCTTTAAATAAATTATGAAATTGCCTAGTCCCAAATTTCAGCTCGTTTATTTAACTTTTATACTTCCCCTACTTGCAATCGTTATGTGAGAATTGTCTTGTATGTTTATTTGTTGTTTATATTTAAATTCACAATTGTAGCATGGCTGGGAAACACACTAGTGGATCTTGGGGGTGCCTAACACCTTCCCCCCGAGATAATTTCAAGCCCTTACCCATTCTCTGGTTCTTCTTCTTCTCTTCATTTCTTTCCTAGTGTCCTAATGCGCTTAATCATTAGGTGGCGACTCTTCTAAATCTCAAAACCCAAATTCCCAAAAGGGATAGAGTTGTCCTCCCAAATATCGTAAATCCGATTTCGCCTTTAGAAAAAGGGGGCATCGACAAACATGATGCAAGTTCCTGTTGGACCATGAATGCTGTCTTTGGATGGTTGGGATGACGTTTTTAGACTATGGTGTCCTGGGCCATGAAACACATAATAAAGGATTTGCAGGCTATAAAATGATGCTCTCGGGCTATGAGAATGATGCCTCCGAACCATGATGCCTTTGAATAATGCGATGCAGAGATAAAAGTAAGGTCCTCAGGCCATGGCATGATGTTCTTGGGCTATGAAAATGGTGCCTCTGAACAATGACGCCTTCGGATGATTTTGGCGATCTTTCAGCCCATGAAATACAGGATTTGGCGATCTTTCAGCCGATGCAAGTTTTAATAAAATAGCGATATTTCAGCCGATGTAAAGTGTAAATATAAATAGCGATCTTTCAGCCGATGCAAGACTTAAATAAGGTGGCGATATTTCAGCCGATGTAAAGTTTTAATATAAGTGGCGATGTTTTAGCCGATGTAAAGTGTAAATATAAATGGCGATCTTTCAGCCGATGCAAGATTTAAATGAAGTGGCGATGTTTCAGCCGATGCAAGATTAAAATGAAGTGGCGATGTTTCAACCGATGTAAAGTGTAAATATAAATGGCGATCTTTCAGCCAATGCAAGATTAAGATAAAATGGCGATATTTCAGCCGATGCAAGATTAAAATGAAGTGGCGATGTTTCAGCCGATGTAAAGTGTAAATATAAATGGCGATCTTTCAGCCAATGCAAGATTGAAAC
This sequence comes from Nicotiana attenuata, assembly GCF_001879085.1. Taxonomy (NCBI): domain Eukaryota; kingdom Viridiplantae; phylum Streptophyta; class Magnoliopsida; order Solanales; family Solanaceae; genus Nicotiana; species Nicotiana attenuata. The sequence goes on along the minus strand of NW_017671457.1, from coordinate 16,326 downwards.
GAAGTGGCGATATTTCAGCCATGCAAATGGAGACAGAGCTTAGTCTCGGAAGGCGGGATAGTAGCCTTATGCAATGCAAGAAATGCAAATGGAGGTAGAGCTTATCCTCGGAAGGCAGAATAGTAGCCTTATGCAATGCAAGAGACAGAGCTTAGTCTCGAAATGCAGAATAGTAGCCTTATGCAATGCAAGAAATGCAAATGGAGGTAGAGCTTAACCTCGGAAGGCAGAATAGTAGCCTTATGCAATGCAAGAAATGCAAATGGAGGTAGAGCTTAACCTCGAAAGGCAGAACAGTAGCCTTATGCGGAAGATGAGAGACGAGTAGTAGTAAAAGATTCTTAGCTGATAGCGGATAGCTGGTTGTTGATTGCGACATTGTGGCTGCTGGGGATATCGTGTATGGATAGTGGTTGTGAAGCGATAATTTCGGGAGTTGTATTCCTGAAAGTACGAGTGTGTAAATAGATTTGCTGATTTGTGACTTGGGTACCTGCATCCAAAGAAAAATCGTGAGTTTTGTAAAGGGACCAGTTAGTTCGCGTTCCCGCTGGCTTCGCTTGACTGGCTTGGCTCTGTTTATGGTGATACTGTAGGTACCCTCGGGGCAGCGTTGTCAAACAAAGCGATTTCGATAATAGGCATGCATGAGCTTCGTTAAAGGTATGATATATGTATATATATATATTTAAAAAAATATCTTTAGATGAACCAACGATCGCGACGTGGTTCAAAACATTGCGACCTTTCTTGCTACAGAATTTTGAGGGCCCTCCTCAAAATTCTGCCCCAGTTTAGTGGGTTGATGCTTCTGACGGCTGCTTACAATGATCGACTGAAGTTACTTCGGAATTTTGAGGGTCCTCCTCAAAATTTCTGCCCCAGTTTCCAATTGCGGGGGGAAATGAAAATTTTATTGAATTGTGACCGAACCCATAAGGCTGCCTACGTATCCCCTCTTAAACGGGAATCAAGTCAGACGTAGTTCAAATTACATAAGGAAATCATAAATGGTTACACATAGTATCGCTTGACTGCATATGAATTTATTGGTTTTGGCCAAACTTCTCCGTCCATTTCTGCAAGTATGAGGGCTCCTCCTGTCAGAACCCGATGAACCATGTATGGACCTTGCTAGTTAGGGGAGAACTTCCCTTTGGCTTCATCTTGATGTGGAAAAATCTTCTTCAACACCAGCTGCCCTGGTGTAAACCGTCTTGGTCTGACTCTCTTGTTGAAGGCTCTGGTCATTCTGTTCTGGTAAAGTTGACCATGGCAAACCGCGTTCATTCTCTTTCCATCTATGAGAGCTAACTGTTCGTAACGACTCTTTACCCATTCTGCATCGTCGATTTCTGCTTCTGTATGATTCTTAGGGATGGAATTTCTACCTCGGCGGGGATGACTGCTTCCGTACCATAAACCAGCATATATGGAGTTGCACCAGTCGATGTGCGGACTGTGGTGCGATACCCTAACAAAGCAAATGACAGCTTCTCTTGCCACTGCTTATGCTTTTCTACCATCTTTCTCAATATCTTCTTGATGTTCTTAGTGGCGGCTTCTACAGCTCCGTTCATCTGAGGCCTGTAGGTTGTGGAATTCTTGTGTTTGATCTTGAAGGTTTCGCACATGGCTTTCATCAAATCACTATTGAGGTTAGAACCGTTGTCTGTAATGACTGATTCTGGGATCCCGAATCGACAAATGATACGGTCACGGACAAAGTCTTCCACGACTTTCTTGGTCACTGCTCTGTAAGATGCTGCTTCAACCAATTTAGTGAAATAATCAATTGCTACTAGGATAAACCTGTGCCCATTTGATGCGGCAGGTTCAATTGGTCCGATAACATCCATTCCCCATGCGGCGAACGGTCATGGCGAGCTTGTTGCATTAAGCTGATTTGGAGGCACTTTTATCATGTCTGCATGGATCTGACGGCGGTGGCACTTTCGAACATACTGGATGCAGTCCGTTTCCATAGTCATCCAGAAATAACATTCCCGGAGTATCTTCTTGGCTAAGACAAAACCATTCATATGTGGACCACAGGTCCCAGCGTGAATTTCCTCTAGCAGTTTGGATGCTTCTTTCGCGTCGACACACCTTAGTAATCCCAAATCTGGAGTCCTCCTATACAGGATTCCTCCGCTGTGAAAGAAATTGTTGGACAATCTTCGAAGTGTGCGCTTCTGAGTAGTGTTTGCAAACTCTGGATATTCTCCTTTTGCCAAATATTCCTTGATGTCGTGAAATCAAGGTTTTCCATCTGCTTCTGCTTCGATATGAGAACAATAAGCCGGCTGATTATGGATTTTCACAGGAATAGGATCAATGAAGTTCGTATCTGGATGCTGTATCATGGAAGATAGGGTAGCCAATGCATCGGCAAACTCATTCTGGACTCTGGGAACATGCTGGAACTCTGTCTTTGTGAACCTCTTTCTCAACTCCTTTACATGGTGCAGATAAGGGACTATCTTGGAATTCTTGGTCACCCATTCTCCTCGTACCTGATGTATGAGTAGGTCTGAGTCCCCAATCACTAGAAACTCTTGGATGTTCATGTCAATGGCCATCTTGAGCCCTAAGATACAGGCCTCATACTCGGCCATGTTGTTGGTGCAAGGAAACCTGAGTTTAAAAGACATCGGATAATGCTGACCGGTTTTTGATACTAGGACCGCTCCTATGCCGACTCCTTTGAAATTTGCTGCTCCATCGAAAAACATTCTCCACCCGTCATAGGATTCTGCAATGTCTTCTCCTATGAATGATACCTTTTCGTCAGGAAAATACGTCTTTAGGGGTTCGTATTCTCCGTCCACGGGATTCTCGGCAAGATGATCTGCCAAAGCCTGTCCTTTGATTGCTTTCTAAGTTACGTAGACAATGTCGAATTCACTCAGCAGGATTTGCCACTTGGCTAGCTTGCCAGTGGGCATGGGCTTCTGAAAGATGTACTTCAATGGATCCATCCTTGATATGAGATACGTAGTATAGGCACAGAAATAGTGCCTCAGCTTCTGAGCTACCCAAGTCAAAGCACAACAGGTGCGCTCTATCAGGGAATACCGGGCTTCGTACGGGGTGAACTTCTTGCTGAGATAATAGATGGCCTGCTCCTTTCTCCCCGTTTCATCATGCTGCCCCAGAACACAACCGAACGCTCCATCCAATACCGCAAGGTAGAGTAATAGGGGGTCTACCTGGCTCGGGCGGGACCAAAACTGGCGGTGTCATCAATTACTCCTTGATTTTGTCGAAGGCCTTTTGGCAATCATCAGTCCGTTTGGTAGCGGAGTCCTTCTTCAACATCTTGAAGATTGGCTAACAGATAACGGTAGATTGTGCTATGAACCGGCTGATGTAGTTAAGTCTCCCCAAGAAACTTATTACCTCTTTCTTGTTCTTTGGCGGTGGCAATTCTTTGTTAGCTTTGACCTTTGATAGATCCAGTTCTATCCCTCGGCGACTCACAATGAACCCAAGTAGTTTTCCGGCAGGAACCCCAAATGCACATTTCACGGGATTCAGCTTCAAGTTGTACCTTCTCAGTCTATTGAAGAACTTCCTCAAATATTCCATGTAATCAGCGACTTTCTTGGACTTGATGACGATGTCATCTACATATACTTCGATCACCTTGTGTATCATATCATGAAAAATGGTAGTCATGGCTCTCATGTAGGTGGCCCCTACATTCTTTAACCCAACGGCATCATCTTGTAGCAGTACATTCCCCACGGCGTAATGAAAGCCGTTTTCTCAGCATCTTCTTCATCCATCAAGATCTGATAATAACCCGCGAAACAATCTACAAATGATTGCAACTCATGCTTGGCGCAATTGTCAATTAGGATGTGTATGTTTGGCAGGGGGAAGTCGTCTTTCGGACTAGCCCGGTTGAGATCCCGGTAGTCGACACATACCCTGACCTTCCCATCCTTCTTCGGTACTGGCACGATGTTGGCTAACCATGTCGGATACTCCACTACCCTGAGAACCTTAGCTTTGACCTACTTAGTGACTTCTTCCTTAATTTTCAAACTCATGTCTGGCTTGAACTTTCTGAGCTTCTGTTTTACTGGCGGACATGTTGGATCGGTTGGCAGTTTGTGAGCCACAATAGATGTACTCAGACCAGTCATGTTGTCGTACGACCATGCGAATATGTCCTCATATTCTCTCAGAAACTCTGTGTACTCTTCCTTCTCTGATGGTGACAAATGAATGCTGATTCGTGTTTCTTTGATGTTTTCTGCATCTCCCAGGTTAACAATCTCAGTCTCGTCCAGGTTGGACTTAGGTCTGTTCTCAAAATTCTCAACTTCTTTAACGATTTCTTCCGCTATATCATCTTCCTCTGAATCTGTGTCCATTTGTTGCGTTGTCTCGTTGCATGTCACAGTCGTTGGTTCATCAAGATAAGTAATAGTAATGCTGTATAAGTAAAGTAATGAGAGAAAATAATAAGAGTAAGATTTATAAGAAAATTGAAATGCTTTGATAAATTCCATAAATGTTTTGAACATTAGAGCTCTTTCTTGCAAAAAATAAAATGCGAAAGGAAAGTAAACTAGTAAAATAAAATAGTGCATGGTGCTTGTTCAGTTGCTACCCCGAGGCATGCCAGGCTCTGGTGGTTCTGATGGTCCAGTTATTGAGATGTGCCCCTCTGCTTAAGATGATCATGCCATAGTGCACGAACTAACCTTTGGGGAGGGGAATAACAAAATAAAACAAAAAGGTAACCAAGTTAGTAAGGATCATATAAAAAATATTGCAATATTTTAAACACATAGTGCAGGAATATAACGCGTGTCCTAATTTGGGGGCCTCGTTGTGCCCGAGGTAGGCCTAACGACAAATTTATTTGGAGAACTTAGAATGCTAAATGCCTCATTTTATTGACAAAAAATAGACGAATCCCAAATTGACACAAAATAAGCAAGAAATAAAAATCACTAACGGCCATTGGCCTTATTACATTTGTAAAGCGAAAAATAAACTCCTATCTACTTGGTCCCAAAAGGACTTTCCCCAGGTTGAATGCTCTCGTTGATCAAATCCTCCAGCTCGCATAGGTGTTCACCAGTAAAAATGCCTTTGCTAGGTGTTCTCCTTCGTTTCCCTCAGAGTTCTGGCAGTCGGTGACTCTCTTCCTCACCTTTCCTTCCAATTCCAGCAGACTGTATTCCAGATATTCCAACTTATTGCTAGCTTTGGCGGCTCTCTCTTTCCATTCATTGATTTGGTCATTTGATGGAAGACTCCTCCACCAGTCTAGCAAGAGTGGGGGTGTGTTAGTCATACCGAAACTGGGGACCTCGTGCCTCATTTTCTGCAAAACAAAGGGGTTAGACCCTACCCCCACCAGACTCGACTATTTAATATCAACAATTAGCATGAAGCATTTAGTTCTCCAAATAAATGCACAGAACGTGATGATGTCCGTTTGGGTTTAGGGAAACCCAGTGGACTTTTGGACAAGGCTATCTTAAAGGATCATTATGCGGACAACATAACTGATCTGGCTAGGTTTGACAATGATGCATGCACAATTAAACAGAGTAAGGTTTCTATGGGGTATTGGACTGGTACCCTTGAGCGGACAACTCAAGAGGGAAAGGCACAGAACCGTCGACTACACCGTTGATCGACTGGTTTTATCGCAAATATGCCTTTGCCGGATTTAGGGGGTGATAATATCAGAAGGGCGCAACCACTCATTATAAGCGTTGCTATGGCATTTTGTTTGGCACGAGTGGAATATGATGTTGAAAAAATACAATACAATAATTAACAAATTGTCATGTATTTGCACGTTCATAAAGTAATAATTACAACAGCTTCTCATAATTTACAACAGTATTAAAGAAAAGCGACAAAGGAAAGCACTAAGAGAAATAAAGGAAAGAAACAAAGAGCCAAGTCAGTTTCGGGGTAGAAGAGGGGAAAAAAATACTTAAAGGCATTTAAACAAATAAAGACATAAAGTCACAAATAGCATGAAATGGTAAAAGCCTTAAAGATGTCCCCAGCAGAGTCGCCATGTTGTCGATGCCCCCTTTTTCTAAAGGCGAAATCGGGTTTACGATATTTAGGCGGACAACTCTATTCCTTTTGGGAATTTGGGTTTGAGATTTAGAAGAGTCGCCACCTAATGATTAAGTGCATTAGGACACTAAGAATTTAAAAGAAAGAAGAACCAGAGAATGGGTAAGGGCTTGAAATTATCTCAGGGGGAAGGTGTTAGGCACCCCCCAAGATCCACTAGTGTGGTTCTCGGCCATGTTGCAATTGTGACTTTAAAACAAGTAAATATACAAGACAACTTCCACATAATGATTACAAGTAGGAATGTATAAAGGTTAAATAAACATGATGAAGTCAGGAAATAGGTGGTTTCATAGTTGTTTAAAAGAATGTATAAGTGTAGAAAAATAAGGATCAAATAACGAGTGCAAACAATCAGACAAAAGAAGTGAAATGGGCGGAAGTTTAAAAAGAAAACCGTGCTGGAAATTCAAAGAGGTTTTAAATGATTTGAAGCGAAATACAAGGTTTAAAGAGCTGGAAACTGACAGTTTAAAGAAAACAATAACGAAAGTACATAAGGAGGGAGGGGAGTCCTAGGTTTATAAATAACATGGATCATCCACGCAACACCCGATAACCAATTATACGCGTGGTGTTATCGCGTGATCATCATATCCATGTCTACCCTTCCCACCCCATTAAGGTATTAAAGCGCGGAATAGTATCGTTACTTATTGCATGCTATTACCCATCCCGATCCTATCAGTCCCGGAGGCATTGAGACTACTAATCCTAAAGGGGAGGGAGTTGGGACTTTTCAGAAGTTTTAAAAGGATAAAAGTCTATGCGACAAACAAAAACACATAATCAAATAGGGG
>NW_017671457.1:2931-6605 GCF_001879085.1 Nicotiana attenuata | reverse complement strand
GGGGGGGGGGGTTGAAAATTAAAAAGGAAAGGGGAAATTATGGCCGTTGATCAAAATGATCAACGACCTGGATTGAATATGAGCCGGGCGGTTTTTTTAATTGGGTCAGGGGTCGGGTAATTTAGGGATTGGGCTGGTCCGATTTGGCGACTGAAATTGGGCCAATTTGAGGTTAAAATTGAAAGGTAAAAAAAAAAGCTGTAATTGAAATAGAAATGGGCTAAATGTTAAATAGCCAATTTTCCCCTTTTATTTTATAAAAATAGCAATAATGATTTTAAAAGTAAATTTAAAACACTGAGCCAACAAATACTATATAAATATTAATCTAAAAATATTGGAACTAATTTTACAATTATGAAATGCTATTAATCTTAAAGTAGGCTATACTTGCAGTTATATGCAATTCAGTCTTTTAAATACCAAATAAATTTATAAAAATATGCAAAAATCACCTTAATTATATTTTGGTGCAAATATGAGAATAAGATTGGGTCGTTATAAATACACTTATTACGACCGAATTCCTATCCCTTCGTTAAGAATTAGTCGTTGAAAGTTAAATTTCTTTTAGTGATGGGCTTTTATACGTTTTAATTAAAACTACTTTTCCCATTTATAATTTTAACCAAATATCGTCTAAATGCCCAATTTGTCTCTCTCTAACATCGTGGAGTTTGCAGTACCACACGTGTATGTTAGGACAGCAAATGCAAAAGCTGTCAGTCAGCTTGCTCGAGGGTGCAGCTTCAAGCAATGTGAACGGGATTAACATTTCTCAGAAATCATGAAGCTTTATTTGAAAATTTTGGTTCATTGACCCTTAATTCCAGGAAATACATTTTCTTCTCCGTTTTAGAATCCATATATTCGCATGTCATTCACGTATTTGACCCGGCAATAGTAGAAATCATGCAGGAGCTTAAACCATTGAGAGTTTGAAACGGTATGTTATTATTAGGCCTTGACATTCTACTGAAGGAAGAAATAGTATTTAATTGGTCTATTTGGTAATTAACTTAGCGTAGGACAAATTATATTCAGTCTCTATTTAGTTACTATCAAACTTTTGATGAGTTGAATTAGGCCAGTATTGGAACTTTCCATTTTAGGGGTTTTTCGCTTTCAGTTCGAATTAGTCCAGTACGCCTATTGAAGAAGAAAGACCCAATAGTGGTATGTCCTCGTAATGTTAGGCTTGAGTCGACTTTGGTTTTTAAGAAAGTCAAACCACTTTTGCGTGTCGCTTTGCAGAATATTCTCTAAACAAAATAATACCAGTATAAAGTGATAGAGTAGAATTGAGATATAAAAACCTCTTTACAGTAGCGTCAGTAATGAGAACGGACACATTCAAAAAGTTCGATGACACAAATACACAGTAAAAAATTACAAATACACATATTGTTGGAATTAAAGGACAGATTGGGGTTGAACCCAACGAGTAAGATTGGAAGGCTTTGTAACGACCCGACCGGTCGTTTTAAGAATTTACGCCCCGATCCTCTATTAACTGCTTTCCCCGTGTGTGTTTCTGCTATTTTGATTTGCCGGGATGTTTGGTTTTGAGTTTCGGAGAATTTTGGGACACTTAGTCCCTAAATGAGAGCTTAAGTGTTAGAAATTTGACCGTAGTCGGAACAGGATGAATACGGCCTCGGAATAGAATTCCGATGGTCCCGTTAGCTCCGTTGGGTGATTTTGGGTTTCGGAGTGTGTTCGGATTGTGTTTTGTAGGTCTGTAGCTTATTTAGGAATGAAATGTCGAAAGTTGAATTTTTGAAGTTTCCGGTACGATAGTGAGATTTTGATCTAAGAGTCGGAATGGAATTCCGGAAGTTGGAGTGGCTCCATAGCGTGGAATGTGACGTGTGTGCAAAATTTCAGGTCATTCGGACGAGATTTGATAGACTTTTTGATCGAAAGCGTAATTCTGAAGTTTTTGGAATTCTTGGGCTTGAATTCGATTATGATTTGGTGTTTCGACATTGTTTGAGTTGTTCCGAAGGTTGGAACTAGTTTGAATGATGTTTTAGGATTGGTTGGCATGTTTGGTTGAGGTCCCGGGGGCCTCGAATGTGATTCGGATGCTCAACGGACCATTTTTGGACTTGGAGAAGGATCAGATTTTTGCTGATTTTTGTTGCAGATATTTCTTCATCGCGATCGCGTGAGGATGCTCGCGATCGCGAAGGCTTAGATGAGGCAGAGGGAAATTTTGCTCTTCGCGTTCGCGTGAAAAGGAATGCGAACGCGTAGTTATGGGCAGTGCTGAATCGCGAATGCATGGGCTTGGCCGCGTTCGCGTAGAAGAAATAAGGCGGCAGTGGAATTAAGTGTTTCTCTTCGCGGTCGCGTGAAGCCAACCGCGATCGCGTAGGTCTGAGAGAGCTAAAGCATCGCGTTCGCGTGAGGGGTCCCGCGTTCCCGTAGAGTTAATTTGGGGCCAGCGGAGTTTGTGTTTCGCGATCGCGAGGGGTTTCCCGCGATCGCGATTAAGTAAATTAAAAAGCTGGGCAGTGTTTTAGCCCAATCCGCGACCCTTCTCCATTTTTTCACCATTTTTGAACGGGATTGAAGCTTTTGAGAGAGATTTTTGAGGAAACCAAAGGGGAATCATTTGGAGGTAATATTCTTGACTTCATAACTCGTTTATATGTGATTAAAGGTCTAATTAGTGGTGAGAATTTGGAGAAATCAGTGCAATAATGGGTAATTAGGGCTTGAGATTAAGAGACCTTAAAATGGGAATTAGAGGGGTCCTTTGGACTTCGATTTCAGCGTTCTTGGTATGGTTAGACTTGTGAGGGTACGAGGGTTCTGAATATAAATTTTACCCGATTCCGAGGCGTGGGCCCGGAGGGCGTTTTGGTCGTTTTACCTAATTTTGCGTATTAACTTAAAATTTAATTGTAGAATCAGTTACTTGAAGTGTTATTTACATTATGCAATTGAATTGAATAGATTTGGGCCATTTGGAGTCGAGTACTCGTGGCAAGAGCGTGGTTTTGGGTTGTTTTTGAGCCGGTTCGAGGTAAGTGGCTTGTCTAACCTTGTGTGGGGGAACCTCCCCTTAGGATTTGGTTTGTTGATAATTGAAATGCGTTGTACGTGAGGTGACGAGTGCGTACTTGTGCTAATTGTTGAAAATCCATTTTTCTTTAAGTAACTATAACGTGATTCTTTTTTTTTCATGTTCATACTGCGTGTAATTTAAGCCTGCTATTAGCCTAGGGAAGCATGTTTAATTGACTTAATTTCCTTACTTGCTCAATTTGCCTTATTTGGATTATGTGCAGCATGCTAGGTTAGAAATATCTGTTTTACTTTGGTATGGAAAATTGAATTGAATTGAATATTCTTCGTGCTGCTGCTGTGTGTTTACTTTGGGGACTACGGGCGATATCCCGGTAGATCTCCCCTACAAATTTACATTTGGGGACTACAGATCGAGATTCCGATAGATCCCCGGCACACTATGAGTTGGACTACGGGACGACACCCGGAAGATCCACTGGATATTTATATTTGGGGGCTACAGGACGGTATCTTGGTAGATCCCCGATTTGCTAGTATTTACATTTGGGACTCTACAGGACGGTATCCTGGTAGATCCCCGGTTTGCTGGATATTTACATTTGGGGGCTACAGGACGGTATCCTGATAGATCCCCG
>NW_017671457.1:0-897 GCF_001879085.1 Nicotiana attenuata | reverse complement strand
GCCCTGCCCAGTCCAATTGCCCCATACTCAAAACGACGTCGTTTTGACGTCGTTTAATCACGACCGTCCATTCCCCCAAATCCAATGGCCACGATTGATTCTCAAGTTTAAATAAAAATGTCCGAAAACTATACAAAAAAACCAAAACACAATTCATCTTCCTCGTACTCCCTGCAACGCCACTGTCACCCCACCGTCCACCACCGTCTTCCGCCCTAGTGCCGCCGGCCGGAAATCGCCGCCGCCGGCGGCGATGCTCCGATGGCCACCAAAATTACACCCTAGAACCACTGTTCTCCCCTCTTTCCAATCACGCCCTCAGCTCCCTCGAATCATAGCCAATCTCGTCGAATATCAAATCTAAACTTTTCCGGCCATGACCCAACTCCTTCCAAATCACCCCAAATTAACATCCTAGGTCCCTTTCCCCTTTCCCTAGCCAAATCCCCGGTTAGTTTTTCTCGAATCTGCCTTGAATTGGTCGAATCTCAGTTTGAATATTTTCCGGCCAAGACCCAAAGTATGCCAAATAGTCCCAAATTGACACCCTAGGTTCATCTGAGGCTCCTCTACCCAACCGCCATAGCCACTTGTCTCGAATCTGCCCGGAACATTACAAATTTTAAATCCTAAATTTCGGCAGAACCCTAACTCAGAAATCTTGGGGATTTTGGACCGTAATTTCCCTAATCACGTGTTTTCTGTTGAAAACACACGATTAGGGATGTTACGTGTCAAGAATCCCGGAGGATTCAAACAACATATAGCCGGTCAGAGTTCGTCCCATGGTCAGTCGAATGCTCAAAATCAGTAAGTTTTGTTCGATTCTGTCTTTGATTATGCATGTGTTTTTCATCTTGTTCTTGTAATTGTTCTTAGCTTTAGCTTTAATTTGTT